>NW_017971532.1:0-228569 GCF_001883845.1 Diplodia corticola
TTAAATAGCCTTTACGCGTTCGGGGTCTATTACGACGCCGCTAGACGTTACGATAAACCCTAAAAACTCCGCGTAGGTCGTATAGAAGGTATATTTTAATATCTTAATATATAAGCTCTAGTCCCGGAGGCGCTAGAGCACCTATAGAACGTATTAGACGTAATCTTCCTCGTTTTAAGAGTAGATTAAGATATTATCTAAATATACGACGTAGATAGTATCTACGAGGCTTTCGAGAGCTTTATTAATATAGCTCTAGAACGTAGCCGGCGCGTTAGCTAGGCCGAAGGGTATAACGAGATACTTAAATAGGCCGTATCTTATCTTAAAGACTATCTTCTACTCGTCGCCCTTACGAATACGGAGTCTATAATAGGCGTTACGTAAGTCTAGCTTCGTAAAGATCTTCGCGTAAGATATACGATTTAATAATTCGCTAATAAGGGGAAGCGGGTATCGATTCTTAATCGTAACCCGATTTAGCCCCCGGTAATCGATATATAATCGCATAGTCCCGTTAGGCTTAGGGACGAAGAGGATTAGTACGCTAGTAAAAGACTTACTAGGCCGAATCCAGCCCTTCTTAAGAGCCTTATCGAGGTATTCTCGTAGAATCTATAGCTCTCTTAGCGAGAGGTTATAGATAGGTATCTAGGGCGGCGACTTACCGTTCTCTAGGTCGATTATATAGTCGTATTCGGAGTTCTAGGCCAGCTTACCGGCTAGTTCGTTTAATACGATATCCGTAAAGTCTTAGTATTAACTTAGAAGTTCTTCTTATAGCGCGGTAACCGTTACGGCTATAAGAATAGAATTACCCTACGCTTCCGATACGAAGTATATATATTACGTATACGCGGCGCTAGTGCGTCGCGGATAGTACGTAGAGTTATAATCTCCGCCTTTCTACGTTAGTAGGAGCTAGTCCTAACTAGAGACCTTATCTTCTAGATTTATTTAGTAGACGGAATCGTCTAAGGCTAGTTAACTAGCGAATTATACCGTAGAGATAAGCTCGATACGGTCTTAGTATAAATTACTCTATTTAAGAGTGTTCGTACTAAAGCGGGCGATAAGGTCGGCCGCTTTTAGCTAGTCTAGGCCGAGGATTAGATCGTAACCCTCGAAGGACGCGCTCTAAAATAGGCGCGGTCCGATAGTTCGCTTAGCGCCTATCCCGTCTTTAGCCCGGAGAGTAAGTTTATAGAAGTTCTATATAGTTATAGAATAACTATCTAAGAATCGTACGCGGAGCGTACGCTTAACGTACGAGAAGAGTACGCGATAGATACTTACTAAATCTTATCTAATAAGGTTTATATTACTTCCTAAATCTAAGAGGGCCTTTAAGGCTACTAGCCCTTCCGGCGACTTTAGAAGGACGTTTATAATAATCCGTCCGGTTAAGCCTCGGTCGACTAGTCCTAGAGATAGGCGGCTTAGGGCCGCTACTAGAACTATTCTTTTTCTAAGGTCTTATCGTCCTTCGAGCTATCGGCTCTAGAAGAGGGTTAGTTACTAGCCGGGTTCTTATTAAACCGGCGGAAGCCCGAGTTACGCTTCGTATACGAAGCGCCTACGCCTTATCTACGAGTCGACTTCTAGAAGTCTTCTTAGCGAGGCGGCTTATATCGGCTCGAATTCCTCGACCGACCTCGCCTACTATCGGTAGAGTAGGCCGGACGCGGGCGTTTATAGCCTACGCCCTAGCGCTATTATTTCTTCGTCTACGCTATCTTAACTAAGCCGAGCGTCTACTTAAGGCTAATAATTAAGTCGTAGAGTTTCTTAACCCCCCGGATAGTCTTTATCGTAGGGTATTTAAGGAGTTCTTTACGATAGATCTCTAGGAGGTTCGTAAAGAAGAGGTCGATAAGAAGGTTCTTATCGGCTACCGCGTATAGAAGCTATTTATATAGGCTTTCTATACGGGCGCGGTACTTCTAATACGACGTACTAGACTTTATTAGAGAGCGGTAGAATATAACCGTATTCTCGTACCGCCGTAAGGTAGGGTTTCTTACTTAATCTTAAACGATTACTTTAAACTCCTCGAAGAGAAGCTCTCTTCGGGTTATAGATTTATCTAGGCGTTAGTAGACGTACTAGGCGATTACTTCGTACTTCGCGAGGCCCTAGAGGGCCTAGCGGGTTCGCTTCTCGGTATCCTAGTCTTATAGATT
This sequence comes from Diplodia corticola, assembly GCF_001883845.1. NCBI lineage: Eukaryota > Fungi > Ascomycota > Dothideomycetes > Botryosphaeriales > Botryosphaeriaceae > Diplodia > Diplodia corticola. The sequence goes on from NW_017971532.1 coordinate 2,184, forward strand.
AAGTATATTAAACTTATTATTTAACTCGTTAATCTACTTATCGAAATAGTACTAGATCGCGGTTTATAGTTCGAAAACGTTCTTTTCTCGCTAGATCGCCTTCCGCGCTTTAAAGTCGAGATATATACGAGAAGTATACGTTTCGAATACGCTTAGCTAAGAGAGTATATTAATACGTTTCTATAGACCCTTAATTAAAGCGTTTAATTCGATAATTTAAGCTAAGGAGGTCGGGATTACTATAGAGAGCCTATAAATCTTAGTCTTTAGATTCGTAATAACGTCTTCGGGCGTAATCGTTATAAAGGGGGGTTCTTCTATAGCGGTAGGTATCGGGGGTATCTTATCGGCGTTATCGTTTAATTCGCTAGGAGTCGGATAGTCTAATCTAGTTAAGGGATCTTATACGACCGTAGCGTTTTCGGTACGCGACGCATACGCGTTACGTACGAAAAGAGGGGTCCGCTTAGAAGGCATTCTAAACCGGCTATTTAAAGAGAAGGATTCGAATATAAGATATAAGGCACGAATAGAGAGCTTAAGATAGATATAAGAAGAGGGCTTATAATTAATAGACGAATTCTTAAGGAATTCGGCCTTCGCCCGTAGGCCGAAGGGCTTTTATATATAGCTAAGCGAGAGTTACGTAACTAGTACGTAACTTCTATAGGTCTCGTATACGAAGCGTATACGAGACGCGGCTATAGATTCTTATATATATATAGATAGACGTACTAGTAGATATACTAATAAATCGCGCTAGTTTATAAGATAGACCTCGTATATAAAGCGTATATAAGGCGCGGCTATAGATTTTTATATAATATAGTAGATAGCGAATAGTAAATAGCGAATAGTAAGAAGCTTTCTTATTAGCGGCGTTATAGTATATTAAGAAGTATATATACTATATCGCTTTTCTACTATCTATAAATCGCCGCCGCCGTCTACTCCGTCTACGTATCTACTATCTTCTTTTATTTTTAGCTATAGCGGCTATACTTCTAGAGAGTAATAGCGGCGGCGGCGGCGGTAGTAGTAGTATTATAATATTAGCGGGTATAATTTAGACGCCGGTATTTACGGTAACGAAGGCGTTATAGATAGATCGACCTATTTTTATCTATAGATATAGATTATACGGCGGGTGCGAAGAGCTAGAATATCTATAGATAGAGATTTAGAATTAGATATACGTAGTTCCGTTATCTTAAAGAGAAAGTAGAAAAGGTAATAGACCTTAAAGAGACTGATTTAGTAACCGGGAAGAAGGAGGATCTTTTACTACCTAGGTACTATAAGTTACGGGTCGGCCCGATGGCTTATCTAAAAGCCGATTACTTACCTACTACCCCACCTTGGCTAACTCTCTATCTCACCCGACCATTACATCCCTACATTCTCCTACCCGCCCACTATACTATACTCCACAATGCCTAATCTCTCCGCTTTTATCACCCACCATGATACCTTCAACGCTCTCCTGGGTTCTGAGCCCAAGCTCGAGCTTCTCCTAGAGGACAGCAGCTACCCTTTTGCCCACGAGGCCGGCGTCTTCATCCCATTAATGAACAGCCTGTTCATAACAAGCAACCGCATTGCAGACCCTACTGGCCAACAGCGCGTCCAGATATCGAAAATCACCATCGACGACGCCTCTGGTCGAGTGTATCGCGAAGACCTCCCCGAGCCCACCATCCCCATGGCCAACGGCGGCGTCAACTACAAAGACGGCATCCTATTCTGCAGCCAAGGCTCGCCCACCCAGCCGGCCGCCCTCTACGAAATGTCCCTCTCCCAGCCCTACACCTTCACCCCCGTCCTCGACTCCTTCCACGGCCGCGCCTTCAACTCGCTCAACGACGTCGTCGTCCACAGCGACGGCAGCATCTGGTTCACCGACCCCATCTACGGCTACGAGCAGGGCTACCGCCCGCGCCCGCAGCTCCCCAACCAAGTCTACCGTTACGACCCGCATACATCCAGTATCCGCGCCGTCGCCGACGGCTTCGGCCGCCCCAACGGCATCTGCTTCTCGCCCGACGAGCGCATCGTGTACGTCACCGACACGGACCGCGTGCACGGCGACGGCACCACCGACGACACGCGCCCGTCGACCATGTAAGCAATAACATCCCGCCTCCACCTACCACTCACCCAATGACATATTCGACGGTTGTTGGTTGCTAACAACGAGAGCCGCCCACCAGCTACGCCTTCGACATCGCCCACCACTCCGGCCAGCCGTTCCTGACCAACCGCCGCCTCTTCGCCTTCGCCGACGCCGCCGTCCCCGACGGCATCAAGGTCGACTTGGACGGCAACGTCTACAGCGGCTGCGGCGATGGCGTCAATGTCTGGTCGCCCGGTGGCGTCTTGCTGGGCCGCGTCAGGGTCGACGGCGGCGTCGCGAACTTCTGCTTCGGCCGCCAAGGCGAGCTGTTCTTGTTGAACGAGCACAGGTTGTGGAGGGCGAGGCTGGCGCCGACGGTGAGGGGTGCGCTGTTGGGGCTCTGATGGGGGAGGCGGTGTGGGTCGTACGTTGCTTGGCTGCGGAGGATGCGAAGGGGGTTCGATGCGAGTTCTGTTGTCTGTTCCCTGGTGGGTGGACGTGCGGTTGGTGAGTAGGGGAGAGAGGCCGAAAACGGAGGAGGAGTGATGGTCTGGATATTGTTGTTTGAACTATGGAACGGTGTCCGAACCTTGGGTACGATGTCGAGGCCTACTTTCCCGCATACATGTTCATGTTGGGCATCGGCATGAGCAGATCTGGGAATCTCACTTCAACTTCTTCCGACATATGACAAGGACAGGCAGGACAGGCCCAGACCATTCGGCCGATGATATGCCCGTCCTTTACAATGACGCCTACTCCATCCTTGAGCGGAAGCTCGTAGCTTAAACCGGGGATGCGGTAGGCCGCAGCGCCCAAGACTTCGGATGGAGGTTTCGTCAGGGCTGCACGGTATAGAAAGTGTTTGTGACAGACGGGGCAGGCGGCGGCAAAGACGCTGCACCAATGGCCGTGGATCGTTCTTCCGCGTGCCGACACAAACGCCATCGGAGTCTCGCCCTTTAACCTGGCGCCTCTCCAGAGAGAAGAGTCCGAAAGGCCCATGGCGCGGGTGATGGATGAGCACCTATCTTCCATCTATCGAGGGCTTCTCCATTCCGTCTCGCTGTCGTACCACTCAACCAGTGTTTTCTGTAGGCGTTCACGTCCACCCCGGTGAGCTAAGCGTTCTAGTATTTCCTGCGTATCCTGGTCGCATATTCCCGTTCCCGCCGTAGCGACGAAAACGTCCAAGTCGGGACCGGAACAACCCAGAGCTGCTTGGGTGGCGTGGACGAGCCACGAAGGGACCGTCATTGACATGGAGAGTCTTCTGCAAGCAGTTACAGTCCCGAACTTCTCGGCTTTGAGAACAAGATCACCCCGTGGCTGTACTCGAAGGCCGTCTGCAACTGACGGCGTCGATGACTGCGCCCCCAGCCCCCACACGTTGACGTCGTGGTAAGCGTTGAACTTGTAGTCGTTCGGATTGCGTGGTGTCATCAGAAGCGGGCTGTAGTCTCCCGAGTCCATGCAAGCTCGGGCAATCTGCGCACATGCCTCCCTGTCGTCGTCGTGCAGTCGGGCCTCCTCCAAGTCTATTGATAGAAGCGCGAGGATGGCGTAGAAGAAGTCGTGTGGCTGGGAGCATTGCCGTGTGCTCAGGAGGGAGAAGGCATGGGCGAAGACGGTGGATTTGGGGGCCCGAATATCCTGCAACGGTCCGAGCATCCAGGGCAAAAGATTCATGCCCGCACGTGCGCCTATGAGCCGCTCTATTTCGTAGACGCTGCCTCGGCGCTCTACCTCTTCGTCTCAGATAGCGTTCATCTCGCTGAAGAACAGGTCTCCCCCGCCGTCTGCCATGTGGTAATCTTCCAGAAGGACGTGCACTTTGGTACTTCGAATGAACTCCGTGGCTGTCCAGACTCCAAGGTAGCCAACAATCAAAGACAAGCAAAGATAAGGCTCGATCTTTACTTGTTTGGTAGGTAGAGGGTCAGCATCTTTGCCTCTTTGCAAAGATCTTCGACTGTTTGGTTGGCGTGATCACGGGCCACTATCGTGAGAATTTTCTTAGTATTTTACCCTGATTTGGTATAATTGACCCCCTCCCCCTCTCCTCCGACCCCCCTTTGAGACAGGAAGGAGGAAGGAGGACGGGTAGGTAGAAGAGAGGGAGGATAGAAGAAAGGGAAGAGGGGGGGGGGGGGGGGGGGGGGTGGTCATCTATGCCGAATCTGGGCAACTGTACCGAATCTGGGCAAAACACTAAAAAGAAATCTCACGATAGTGGCCCGTGATCACGCTAACCAAATAGTTAAAGATCTTTGCAAAGATAACAGCCCTCCATCTTTGCTTGCTTGTTGGGTTGAAACAAGCAAAGATAAACAAAGATGTTTGATTGTTGGCCACCTTGGTCTAGACCCTACGGAACCAGCGGGCATTGCATACACCGGTTACGCCCATGATTCGATCATCGGCAGTCTCGCTGCGCAATCGTCCAACTGCGACACGAGGGACGTCGTCGAGATGGACTAAGGTGAAATCGGCGAGCTTGAAGATATCAGGTATCGCGGCCAAGATTTTGCGTTTGTCGATCCTGTAGTCATGCCACGACTCGCGCCCACTCCCGAGTTGTTCCGATACACTGTCGTAGATGCGCAAGGGCAATGTGTATGCCAAGACTTGTGCGCGTTCCGATGGCGTTACGGTTCGTCCTTCTTTTTGCGCAATTGCAAGGCCCGAGTCCCAAACATGCGATACTGCAATGTATTTGGCATCGACCGCACACTTCAGATGTCTATCGTAGAGTACTCTCCTCGACGCAATCATGGCATCCAACCTGATCAGAGGATTTCGCCAAACAGGAGGTTTCACGGAGCGAACCGGCTCAGTTGAGCTGTTTCTCAATCGCGAGGTAAGTTTTCAAGCAAACTGCCCATTGCAGTATACCAATATTCAAGCAGATCCAGCCCAATGAGACCAGAGGGAAACCGGGATTACTCGAACGGCTCGGCACACGACTACTGGTGTTCAACATTGCTTCCTTGCCCTACTCCTGGTCTCGTGCCGTAATGAACCTGGATGTGACTGGTGCTCAAGGAGTGTTGCAAGGATATGTTGGGACCTGGGATCCCCTCTTCTGGACCGGTAGGTGCCCGTCCAGTCTGGGCCCTGGACCGGGCCGAGCACGCCGATAGCGCCGACTCCAACGACTCCGAACGCCGAGAACGCTTCGGTATATAATCAAGTCGAAAAAGCCGTACGAGGGAAGGTGGGAAGCTCTAGATCGCCAGGGCTTCATCGTTCAGTCATTCTTATCTCACTCGTCATTACCATCAGCACCGATTTTTCCTCCTCTCGGAAGGAGAACAAGAAGGAGACGGGAAAGGATCTGCAGCAAAGATGGCCAGGCCATTCCGAGTCATTGTGGTGGGTGGCGGCGTGGGCGGACTGGTGGCCTCGCATGTGCTGCAGAAGGCGGGCATCGATCATGTCGTGCTGGAAAGCAAGGCGGAAGCGGCGCCGGCCGAGGGCGCAAGCATTGCCATTTACCCGCACGGCAGCCGCATCCTCGAGCAGATTGGCGTGCTGGACGCCGCCCGCAAGCTGTGCGTGCCCATGGACCAGGCCATCATGCGATGGCCTGACGGCTCGCGCCTCTCGTCGGTCCCCTTCTTCGACCACGTCAGGGACAAGTAAGTCATGGGAAATCAACGGACAGGAAGGCGAGCAGTTGCTGACGGTGCGGGGATTCAGCCATGGATACGATATCCTGCTGTTCGAGCGGCGGGACTATTTGGGTATGCTGTACGACACGCTGCACGACCAGTCGCGCATTCGATTCGGCGCGAGGGTGGTCGGCGTGGAGGAGACGTCGGCAGGAGTGAAAGCCCAGCTCGCCGACGGCTCGTCCGAGGCCGGTGACATGGTGATTGGCTGCGACGGCGTCCACAGCTTCGTCCGGGAAGCCATGTGGGCCAGGGCCAACGAGAGGGTGCCGGGGATTATCAGCGCGGCAGAGAAGCGGAGTAAGGGTCCCTATCCCGAGCAAGATAACGGGCGGAATATTCGTGCTGACGGATCGACAGGCATGCAGGTGTCGTGGAACTGCCTCATCGGCGTGGCGCCGCAGATTCCAGGGGCAGGGCTGCGTGACATGACGGTGGTGCACGGAGACAGGCACTCGTTGCTGGTGCTGGGGCAGCCGAAGAAGCTCTTCTTCTTCGTCTTCTTCAAGCTGGAGCGGGCGTTCCACTGGCCCAACTGGCCGCGCTGGAGCGAGGCCGATGCGGCGGCGGCGGCGGCCAAGGTGGCCGAGGTGCCCATCTCGGAAAGCGTGCTGTTTGGCGAAGTGTGGAAGAAGCGGCTCCGGGGCCAGCTGGTGTCGATTGAAGAGGGCGTGTTGCAGCACTGGCACTGGGGCCGCACGGTGCTGGCGGGAGACGCGGTGCACAAGGTCACGCCCAACATCGCTCTCGGGGGCAATCTGGCCATGGAGAGCGTGGCGGTCCTGGCGAACCTGGTCGTGCAAGCGGTGCGGACGGCGCCCGGGGGAAAGCCTGGCATGGCCGAGATCGAGGCCTTGTTCGGCGAGTATCAGCGGGCGAGGGTGGCGCGGGCACAAGGCGTGTGCGACGTCTCGCGGCTCGTAACGAGACTCCAGGCATGGGACGGGTGGATGCTCAGGGCGATGGCGTGCTACCTGGGGCCGCTGCAGCGGGAGCAGGCGCTGGCGGAGCAGTTGGCTCCCGTCATCAGGGCGGGGCCGCGACTGGACTTTGTTCCGTGGACGGGCAGGACCTCGCACGCCGTGGCCTGGGCGGACGAGAGGGCGGACGAGAGCGAGCCGGCGGCCAGCCAGTGGGGCACGCGGGCTCGGATGCTGGCGTGGTTGATGGTTGGGGCAACGGTTGTGATGCTGCTAGCAGCGGCAAGCCCGACGGCGACGGGGATGGCTGCGGCGTAGATAGCGTAGCAGGAATGGAGCGCAGGGATTGCATCCTTTGTGACGACGATGAAGCAGACGGGCGGCAGCGGGAGGCGGGACCTGGCGGGGCCTGGCGGGAGGCGGGAGGCGGCGAGCTGGCGGCCGTAGGATGCGGGAGGATGCGGAGGATGCGTGCGGCGGGCCTGGCTCGCAGGATCGTGCATATGTCAGGCATGTCAGGCTGGACTGGCGATCGCGTAGAATAATGGCGTGCCCGGCCGCTCCCCACGCGGCTAGCGTCGAGGCGACGGCGTGGAGAAGAGGCTGCGGTAACGGTGATAGGCAGGCACGGCTGGGCGGGTGGGCGGGTGGCACCTGCCTATATTATTACAACCACCGCACGCGCCATCGCAACCCGCCACCTACCTGAGCCAGCAACCTGACCATGAGCAGCGCCTCGCGCCACATTGCCTGCAAGCTCTGCCGCGACCGCAAGGTGCGCTGTGACGGCGGCCAGCCGCGCTGCCAGCGCTGCCTGCGCTCCGGCGACGAGTGCGTCTACGCGCTGCCGGCCAAGCAGCAGCGCCGCAACGGCGACCTGCAGCAGACGGTCGAGCTGCTCGAGGAGCGCCTGAGCCAGGCCGAAGCCGCCCTCTCCAGCACCAGCACCCGCCACTCGTCCGCCTCGGGCTCCGCCTCAGGTGCCTCCGTCTCGGACACGCCGGGGCGCAGCCTGCCGCCCGCGACGACGCCCGCCCTCACCCTCGACCTCGACTCCCTGCCCACCGCGCCCGTGCTCGACGACTTCGACTTCAACCTGCTGGACGCCAGCGCCGCCCTGCTGTCGCCGCCGCCCGCCCCCGAGCTGCTGGGCGACGAGCCGTGGGAAAGCGTGCAAACCGACCTGTGCGTTGCGCCGCTGCAGGCTGCCCAGACTGCCGCGCTGCCCCCCGCTGGCCCCCGCCGACCCCCGCTGACCTGCTCCCAGCAACAACATCTACTTCCGCCTCGTGGACCCTTCGTTTCCGCTCGTCGAGCGCGCCGACTGCCCCGCCACCCCGGCCGACCCGCTCGCGCCCCAGGAGGCCTGCGCGCTGCAGCTGGCCCTCTTCGCCCACGCCGCCCTGCGGTGCCGCTCATACAGCCATCTGGCCGATGGCTGCTACGAGAGCGCCCGCCGCACCCTCGAGCGCGTCGAGATTGAGACGCCCACCCAGTCCACCAACGTCACCGCCCTGCAGGCCTACGTGCTCGTTGCGCTCTTCGAGTTCCGCAAGGGCTTCTTCACCAGGGCCGTTGCCAGTGCCAACCGCGCCGTGTGGATCTCGCGCCTGCTCCGCCTGCATCGCCTGGACGCGCCCGGCGCCGCCCCGCTGCCGCTGCACGAAGCCGAGCGGTGCCGGCGAGCCTTCTGGGCCGCCTTTATGCTCGACATGTTCGTCCGCATCGACGCCGATGCCTCGCCGCGCATGGCACTGGACGAGAGAGAGGTCAGTGCGCCCGCCAGCCCATGCGTCGCGGCAGCTAACACGCCCAGATCTCGACCCTGCTGCCGGCATGTCTGCCCGGTGAGCCAATCACGCTCGGCGACGCCTGCGCCATGCCCAACAGTGGCAAGCTGGATCCCCACCAGGGCCTGGTCCTCTCCATGGCCATCGCCGGCAAGGCCATCTCGCTTGCCCATCATCTGAGCCGTGAGAAGGCGCCGGGCTTCCCGCGCTGCGACTTCTGGATCAGGCACGACCAGCTCAACGACACCGTAGACAACGCCCGGAGGTACGGCCTGGCCCATTTCCACGCCTCGAGCGCGGGTCTGGATCCCATTACCTTGAGCACCCAGGCCCTGCTGTACGCCTCGGAGTTGACCCTCTGCGAGGCGGCCAGGTGCAAGTCGCGAGCCATGTCGGTCGGCGCCAGCTTCCGGTCTGCCAAGCGCCAGCGTTGGATGCCCGCCATGCTCGGATTCATCGACGTCGTCGTTCAGCTGAACCACGTCGATGCGAACAAAGTAAGCCCCTCGTGCCCACTGCCCAGTGGCCGACACTCTCCTCACCGCTAACGCTTCCCTGCAGCTGCATCCCTTCACTCCATGGGCTGTGTACGTAGCCATGCAGTCATGCATTCGCCAGCTCCACCAAAGCGAGGCGTCGCCACCCGATGGCCTGACTTCGACCGACTCGTCCCCCACCCCCGACTTTTCGCAGCTGCTCGACTGGATCCACCTTCTCTCCTCTACCATGTCAGAGCTGCAGAAGTCCACTGCATTTGCCGGCGCTTTTGATGTTGATGTCCGCAAGGAGATAGAGTCTGGGGACGATTTCATCCACAGCCGCGTTGTAGGCTTGGCCAATTTTCCTGTTGTCGCGAGGAGATACGGAGTATAGGGAAAGCGAGTTCAGAGAAAGGTAAACTGATATTAGACTATTTCCAAGTGCAGGAGTTGGGGCGTGTTCTCTCCCACTGGTTGCGTCTACCATAGAACCAGTAGTACATTTGACATCGACCTCTGGTGCGCATCCATCCTTACAACCTGATTTCCTACACGAGCATTGATCACGGCCAGATTCGGCAGAACCAACGAGTTAGCCCACCACAACCGTCCCCTTGGGGACTTTCGCAGCCTGAAGGCGTCAGCTCGGTTGCCAGGAAACGAAGTGGGGGATGCTTACTCCAAGTGTCAAGGAGCATAGAAAGCTCAAGCAAGCCACGGCCACGGCTGGAAGGTAGGTGTTGTCGAGAGCCTTGACAATGGCAGCCGTGACACGCGAGCCCGTGTCGGGATCCAGAGAGGCGAACAGATTGCTGCTGCTGCCGGCCAGCAGGTCGCGGGCGTCGTCCAGCAGCTCGGCGGGAACGAGCGGGGCGATGAAGTTGTAGCCGAGATTCTGGTAGATGATGCCGGCGACGGAGACGAAGAAGACCAGGCCCATGCCCTGCGCCACGCTCAATGCCCCGACGGCATCGAGGGCCTCGTCTGCCTTGACCACGGCGGGAGCAGCGCCGAACGAGCTCATCAGGTAGCAGCCGCCACCGATGCCGACGATGACGCTGTATCCGTACACTCGGCTTGCCGAGGACTCCGTGTCCAGGGTGTCTGCAGTCGTCAGCCATTCCGCTCCTCTAGAGTTGTGACTGTCCACTCACATAACAGCACTGATCCAATCAAGCCGAGGGCCGAGCCGCCGATGAACCACGGACTGATGTATCCCGCCTTGCTCATCAGATAGCCGCTTCCCAGGGAGAAGACGACGACCATGAAGACGAAAGGCAGAAGGCGGACAGCAGCCTCCAGCGACGCCTCGCCGCGGGCGAATTGGAAGAACAGCGGGATGTAGTAGATGGGTATCTTCAACAACATGCGTCAGCACCAGCAGATTGGATGAGGAACAGACTTACGTATGTCACGCCGGCTCCGGAAAAGGCGCAGACCTGGAGCACGATGAAGCGCCAGTTGCCCAGCAGCTGCGTGGGATACAGGCGGTATTCACGTGCGACCAGGGGATGCCACCACTGGGTGAGGGCGAAGGCGGGTAGCAGCAAGCCGGTGAAGACCCACAGCGCAATCTCGTCGGCCGAGTCCCAGGCATAGTGGGTGCCGCCGAAGTTGATGGCCATGATGAAGGAAATGCACCAGCCGCAGAAGACGAGGCAGCCCAGCCAGTCGAACCGCCGGGCGCGCTCGCGCCAGACCAGCCCAGCCCCCAGGTCGATGGACGGCAGGGTGAGCAGCATCGCCGGCGCACTGACGGCGAAGATGACCAGGTTGATGTAGAACCCCCAGCGCCAGGTGGCGCTGCTGTCGGCAAACGCGCCGCCAACCTGGGGCCCCTGAATGTCAGCGGAATGCCCGTTTTCGTTCTGGTCCGGGGCCGACGTACAATGGGACCCAAAACGGTTCCCAAGCCCCAAACGGGCGAGATAAGCGAGACGTAGATGGGGCGCTCGTTGGGGGTGGTGGTGACGTTGAAGTAGGTGATGCCGCCGACGTACATGCCCGCGCCGCCGATGCCCGCGATGGCGCGCCCAACGACCATGGCGTTCATGGTCGGGGCGGCCCCGGCCAGGGCGCTGCCGGCCTCGAAGACGACGACGTGGGCAATGTAGAGCCACTTGAGATTCAGGAGCCCGTACGCCTTGGTCCAGGGGAGCTGCAGGGCCGCCGCCGGCAACACGAAGGCAGCGCCGAGCCACGGCAGCTTGTCGATCTCTCCCAGGTCCTGCACGATGTTGGCCTGGACATTGGCAACCTGTGACGGCGAGTCAGCGTGTGCGTGTGTGAGATGGTGGGCCGGACGCGACTCCGCGAGGTTTACGCACCACGGTCGTATCGAGCGCGAATAGAAACACAGAGCTGAGCACGCTGGCGACCGAGATGGCCCAGCGCCAGCCAGTAACCGGCCGCGTCTTGGGGCTGGCCTCGGGCTCGGGCGATGTCGCCAGTTCTTTCTCCGTCTGGTCAGACATTGTTGGGGATGCGTGAGTGGGGGTTATCGTCGAGACAGCGGCGCTTCGTTGCCCCAAAAGCAGAGGGCAAGGCGAGAATCATACAAGGATTAAATCCTTCGGCATGGGAGAGTGTTTTGTGGATATATAAATCAGAGCTTTTGCTTCGGGCTGACAAATGGGCCCCCCGAGGTGCAGCATCCCTGTCTCGGCCCGAGCTCACCGAGCTCCCCATTATGTAGGTAGAGCACCTGTCGGTCCATGACGAGCTGCTTGCCAATCTCATCATGCTGTCGCCTTTGCTTCTTGCTGCCTTCGGACAGGCTGGCATCGCCGGGGCCCTGTCTTCCAACCGCTTCGGCGTGCCCGGCGTGAACCGCACCTTCGACTACGTGGTGCGCCTTCGCCGCTCCCCCCTCCGCTTGCTCCCTGGCGAACTCACTCTGCTCTCGTAGATAGTCGGCGGCGGAACGGCGGGAGCGACTGTCGCAGCCCGCCTTGCTGCAGACCCTCGGCGTTTTTCCGTCGCTCTGGTCGAAGCCGGCAGCTTCTGGGACAACGGCAACCTCACCGACGTGCCTGGCTACAACGGCTGGTCCACACACGTCGACCAGGAGCGTCCGTCATTGAACGAATGGGACTTTGAGACGACGCCGCAGCCGGTGGGTGTCTCGCGCCGGCCGAGTCCTCGCTGACGGTTTGCCAGGGTTACAATGGCAGGACGATGCACTACTCGCAGGGCCGCACTCTCGGCGGCACGTAGGTCGCCCCCTTGCCCCAGTGCACTTGACAAATTGTTGTTGACCGCCATAGCTCGGCCATCAACACGCTTGGTTACCACCGGTACGATGACATTGCCCCCTCCCCCATTGCCGCCCAAGCCGCCGAATAACAACGCTTTCCGCCTCCAGCCCGTCGGCCGGGTCGCTGCAGATGTGGGCAGACGCGGTTGGCGATCAGAGCTGGACCTGGGACAAGGTGCTGCCCTTCTACCAGAAGTGCTGCACCCTATCCGGCCCGGACCTCGACCGGCTCGGGCCCGACGGCGCCGCCGCGATCCCCGACGAGTCGCGCGCCTTCGCGCCGGCGGGCTCGGGCGGCGGCGGTCCTCTGAACGTCTCGTACGGCGGCTACCGGGGCGAGTACGCGGCCGCCGTGGCCGCGGGCCTGGACCGCCTGGGCCTGAAGCGGCTCCCGGGCCTCAACACGGGCGAGCTGCTGGGCCACGCGCCCATCACCGTCACGGTGGACCCGCGGACCATGACCAGGGTGTCGTCGGCGGCTTTTCTGCACGCCGTCGATGCAGATGCGCGGCTCACCATATACCACTCCACCCTGGCCGAGAAGGTCGTGTTCGATGCCGACAAGCGCGCCAGCGGCGTCGAGGTCAAGGTGACGGGCCAGCGAGACTATCGCTTCACCTTGTCAGCGTCGAGAGAAGTCGTCGTGTCGGGCGGGGTGTTCAAGTCGCCGCAGCTGCTGATGCTGTCGGGAGTCGGCCCCGCCGACGTCCTGACCAAGTTTGACATACCCAAAGTCTCCGTGTTGGAGGGGGTTGGTCAGAACTTGTGGGTACGTCGAGTCTCGAGCCCCCGTCCGTATTTATAGTTTGACACGCGGGGAATATACATACAGGATCAACCGTACTTTCGCCTCTCGTATCAGGTGAACGTCACGACCATGACACAGCTCGAGCGGCCAGAGTACTTCAACGCCGTCTCAGAAGAGTATCTGTCCACCCGCACCGGCCCTCTGACCTCCATCAAGGCCGGCGAGACAATCGGTACGCGAGAGAGGCTCTCTTCCTTCCTCCCTCCAACCCACCCATGCTGACCACCGTACGAACAAACCTCCAGGATGGGAAAAGATCCCCGAGCCCTACCGCTCGCGCCTCAGCCCCTCGACCCGCGCCCACCTATCCACCTTCGCGCCCGACTTCCCCGAGACCGAGCTCCTCCCCTTCAACGCCGGCGAGCACCCCGCCATCGACAACAACGACGACGACGACGACGACGACGACCGTCTCTCGTCCAACAACTGGATCACCCTCGCCGTGGGCATTCTAACGCCCAAGTCGCGCGGCAACGTCACGCTGACGACGCCGACGACGGTCGCCGTCAACCCCAACTGGCTCTCGGCGCCCGAGGACGAGGAGCAGGCGGTGCAGGCGGTGCTGCGCGCGCGCGAGTGGGCCGCGAGCCTCCCCGACGGCGTCGTCGTCGCCGAGTACGCGCCCGGCCCGGGCGTCGCGAGCGATCGGCCGGACGACGTCGCGCGCTGGCTGCGCGAGGCGGGCGCGTTGGTGTTCCATGGGAGCTCGACTTGTATGTTTGTTTCTTTCTTTGTTTGTTTGTCTGCTCTTGTTCTTGTGGTGGTGGTGGCGTTGCTCCTTTCACCTAGGCTTTCTCTTCTCCCTCTTTCGGCAAATGGTGCGTTTCGATGACTTACACGTGCGTGTGTGTATTTGCAAGGTGCGATGGGCAAGCCCGACGACCCGATGGCCGTGCTAGACTCGGCCGCCCGAGTCTACGGCGTGCGTGGGCTGCGCGTCGTGGATGCGAGCGCGTTGCCCTTCTTGGTGCCGGGGCATCCGATGGCTACTGTTTGTATGTTCTGCCTTTTCATTTTTCCATCGTTTTTCTGTTCCTGCTTACACACCAAACCTTCCGATCTGCTGACTGGCGCTTCCCTTTTTGTTCCGACGTAGACATGGTTGCCGAAAAGATAGCTGCTGCGATTTTGAGCGATGCCGAGCACGAGGTAGGGCAGGATGCACCTATTTCAGGTCGTACAGAATTGTAGAGAGAGAGATGTTGTTGCTTAAGGGAGTAAGATGTGTGGGGAATGGAGTATATCCTAGGAATGGTTTGACCTTGTGGAGAACCGTGGAAGCACAAGTAGTTTATTGAGTCGGACGCTGTACGAATACGTAAGAGTGAAGATGTAGAAGATGAAAACAGATTGTTATCTCTGTCCTCGTCAACAGAGAAAAAGCCACGAGTTCATCTGCAGTCTTGAACGGGGCAAGGCCTCTCCGTTTGCTTGCATGTATCTGGTGACATCGAAGGCCGCTTGGCGAATATACTGGTGGGGGGCAAGAGAGAAGAAGCAATCATACGATAGCGGCTTCAGCTTCTTAGTGTCTTGGGTTGACATGGGGGACAGTAAACAATGAAGTCAACTTGCGACGACGAGTACACATCGGACTGGTTACCGCAAGTTTGTCCAGTGCTGAAGTGCACATTATTTACCGAGGTGATTGTCACTATTTGTCGGTTGTCAAGTTCGGAATTCGCAGCATATTCACTGTCTTGGGACATGATGTTACATTCTTCGGTCAATCGTGAGTCGGTATTCTACAATACTGTCCTCTGATGGTCAAATCCGCACTAATCCATGACTTCCGGCGCCACCACCTTTGAAATCCTCGTCTCGACCGTCAACGACTTGTCTTCGCCGACAATGATGCGACCGCTGGTAGCGAAGGCCAGGTTCTCCAGCACCTTGAGCTTGGGGTCACCGGCGAGAAAGCTGGCGTGGCCGACGGCGAGGCCGAAAGGCACTGTCACCATGTCCGGGCTGCCCCCGAAGATCTTCCACACGTCGTCAGTCATGCGGATCACGGCGTTGTATGACAGGTGCAGTGGAGAGTCGTCGTCGACGGTGCGAGCCACGGCCCGGACGTTGACGCGGCCGTGGGCTCGGTCCGGGTCGAATGTCAGCCAGTCGGCGCCGAAGGTGAAGTTGGCCTTGAAGGCGGGCTCGAAGCCGGGCACGCTCTCGATGGTGCCGGCCGGGGTTTCCTGTCATATGGTCAGCGGCTGAATGAATGAGCTGGTCGGGCGCCGGATGCAAACGTACGATATGGACCATATTGGAGCCAGTGGACAACGTGCCTAAGAGGGAAATATTAGCCAAGAGGCATAGAACAAAAGACAAGGATATTGGCGCGCACCAAACGGGTTCGCCGTGCCAGCCTTCAGCTTGACAATAATGGCAGGCTCAGTCTGCGGGAAGCCAGCGCCGGTGAATGCCATTGCTTGGAAAGCTGTTCTTCAAAGCAAAGTCTGCAGATAGGATGTGTTTCGACCGTGGATAAATGCTTATATCACATCATGTTGGATGACAAATGGTTCACTGTAGGTAGCGGCTCGGTCCGGGCCGCCGACCGTCGGCCACTTGTCGGATTCGGACCGCACCCATGCATGTCCCTCGGTGCTCCGGACCGAGACGGACAAGGCACAGACTTTAATTACTCTCCAGCTGCAGAGGATCTCTTCTCCACCACCAATCCTCAGAACCATGGATCAAGGAAAGCCCATTGTCGTGGATGCCGCCACCACCGTCGCCGCTCGGCGGCCGGGCCGCTTCGAGACAATCTACACTCGGCTCGGGTTTCAACGCGCCTACAACTTCCCGCTTTGTGAGCACCAAGAAACATGCTTGACAGTTGCTGCTATTGACTTGAATCGTGACAGTCATTGTCTTCGCGGGCGCCATGGTCGGGTTCAGTCTGTCCCGGCTGTATTTCTACGACTTCGACGGCATATTCGCAAAAGAGTCCGCTCCGGGCGCCATGTCTGACTACCACGAAGGCAAGTATAGGGTTGGAATGCTACTACACCTGGCAGCCTGTCTGCCCTCGGGCCTACTCCTAGTGCTACAGTTCGTGCCAGGAATCCGCCACCGCTGGCTTCTGCTTCACCGCATCAACGGCTATGTCGTCTTATTCCTAGTAATCATCTCGAATGCCGGGGCATGCATCGTCCTCGGGCGGCGTGAGAGTGGGACCCGCGTAGCTACGCAATCGGCCGAGGCTACCATGGTTATTATGACGACCGTTAGCATGTCGGCGGCGTACTGGAACATTAAGCGCCTACAAATCGACCAGCACCGAGCGTGGATGCTACGTACCTTCTTCTACTACGGCGTTATTATTACGAACCGTATTATCGATAGCATCGCCGCCGTCGTTATCTCGGCTTACGGCGGCTACTATACCGTCTGGTCGTGCCGCATGATGGAGTACACGTACGCTGAAGCTGGCTTGCGCACGCTCCAGCAGGACTACCCGGGCTGTTTTTCCTCTTCTTCTCCCTCCGGCGGCCCTGCCAAATTCGATGGCCGCGCTCATGTGGTCGTCGAGGCGATTCACGATGTCAATCAACCGCCGAACCTCGGTGCCTCCTTGACTATCCCCTTCGGCACCAGCGTAAGTCGCAGCACTCCCCACTTCCAAAACACCTCCACCCCAACCCACCTCATCCCCTCCTCTCCTCCAACTCCTCCACCAACCCCTCCGCTCACCTCCTCCTCTCCTGCCCACACCGCCCCTCCATCCTCCGCACAGCACCATCTCATGGGAGAATTTTTACTGACGTGGACGAACACCTAGCTTTGGATGGCAATCGTACTGCACGTCATCGGCGTCGAGTTGTATTTGAGCCTCACGCCGCGAGAGGCGACAAGGCTGCGTCAAGTGAGTTATGAGAAACAGTGTGAAGCGGGGCATTCAAACCCGGGATACAGCGGATGGACTGTCAATCGCTGGGGTGATGCGGAGGAGTGGAAGCCCAGTAGCAAGTAGACCAGGGAGCACCAATAGCATACACTCCTTTACCACCTTACGTGTACAGTTGGCTTTGTTGTTGACAGATTGTTTTCGGTCGAGTTTCGTCTCTCCCGACAGGATCGAGAGGAGCCATCAGGAGATATCCAACTGCGTACCCCAAAAAACTGAAATTTCAATGCTCCCCTGCAGGCACCATCGACGATCTTTGCATACGGAATGTCGCTCAATATTATCGCGGGCAGATCAAGGTTTGGTTATCCTCATCAATAAAACAATAGCGAAATCGCAAATACAAGGGTTGTCAATGTCTTTCGTACCAATTTCCGACAACGAACTATTTTTTTGGGGGGTAATACCGTTTCGTACCGCGTATAAAGCAGGCCCTATGCTTCTGTTTTTAATTCATCGGGTAAAGATCTCTTGTACAAGAGCGTAGTGCTGAAGTCCGAGGAATCACGTGATGTAAGACGGGAGGAATGAGGATGAGAATTGCTTATTGAACTAACTGAAGGGAAGCTGAAGATATATATACGGTCTGTAGTGAAGCTTGAACCCGTGATACGACATCATGGAGTATAAGGTACGAAATACTTCAACACGTAGCTGGACTTTAACCCACTCTCAACTGGAGATTGCCCCCGTCCTCAGTAGGAGAGCAACCAAACACCAGACCAACCGTTCACCGCCATCATCAAAACTTCATGATCAACCACAACGGCACCACGCCGCACCTGTCCTCGTCTACCGGCCTTGATCCGCCCTTCCTTTCCTTGGACCGGTAGCAACCGAGCGCCCCGTCCGCTTCTTTTGTTCCTTCACCGTCTTCCAGGCCAACTCGTCCGCCGCCCACTGCAAGCCCAGCACCACGGCCGCCGGCCCCACCAGCACAGCGCCCAACAGCGCCGCGCCCCCAGTCACCAGCCAAGCGCGGCCGTCACGGCGCACCGCTGCTCGTCCTTTCTTGATCTCACCAACATCATCCACTGCCGCCGCCTTGACGTCCATCTTCGGCTGCGCAATCCCGACGCTCTCATGAGGGTGTCTGATCCGCTCGGACTCTTCCTCCTCTTCCCGCCCCACGCCCCAGCTACCCAGCAACCCGTCGACGGCCAGGAACAGCACGACGGCGTACCCAACGGCCTGGTCCCACAGCATGAAGCCGCGCACGCCCTCGCCGATGGTGGCGGTGGTCGCGGCTGACGACGGCGCTGCCGCCAGTGCCACCGGCGGCACGAACACGCGGCCGGGTCGCAGCGCGGCGGCGTAGCCCGGCGCAAAGGCCATGGGGAACAGCGCGGCGGCGGCCGTCAGCGCGACGGTGGCGACGTGGGCGGCGGCGGCGACGAGCATGGTGGCGGCGTAGACGGCGCGGGAGGAGGATGGGAAAGAAGAAGAAGAAGAAGAAGAAGAAGAAGAAGAGGGGGAGAGGAGGAGGAGCGCGGGGAGCTGGACGAGCCGCTGCACCAACAGGATCCAGACGGGGAAGACGTTCCAGGCGGCGATGGCGTGCTGTTTGAAGCCGTGGCCGCGGAGGGCCATGAGCAGGGCGGGGAGGACGTAGCCGAGGAGGCAGGCGAGGGGGAGAGAGCGGATGGCGCGTGTGGTGGAGGCGGCGTTGAGACGAGGGGTGGTGGTGGCGGCGGCGGCGGCGGTGGAGAGGTGGAGAAAGGCGTAGAGCGGCCCGGCGGTGCCTATGGCCAGAGCCTGGAAGAGGAGGGTCCAGAGCGTGGGGCTGTGTTTTTGAGCGTCAGCACAAAGTGCAATTTTGCACGGGAGAAGGTGACGACTTACTTGAGTTTCGATCTTCCGTGTAGGCTCCCCAGGTGCATGTTAACCACCAGCCCCAGATGCTGAGCAGCAAAATAGAGCCCAACGGCGGAAGTGGTAGGGTGGGAGCCGTCAGCTGCTTGCCAGAAAAAGAGGACGAGGACGGCGAGTAAGCGGTCCAGTGGCCAGATGCCCGTCATGTTCTTGATGAGGGGCTCTCTATCGGTGCCGGGAAGGAGGAAGGGCTGTTTGTCGCTAAAGACAGCGGTGAGAATGTATCCGAGGGTGCCATCTTGGAAACACCGGCCCCAGGTTCCGTAGGTTCCAATAACACCCAACGCGACGAGGAAGATGTTGCGCGTCGAGAGTGCCATGTTCTATACAGAATCTCTTTACTGCGCCTGCGGACGTGTATGCAAGCAGTCAACGTATAAAAGCACGCCACTGTATCCTTAAAAGTGTCAGAAGCCCAAGTCTGGGCCAAAGCCTGCGTCCTCAAGCGTCGGCGAGGCTTTGGCTGGGCACCGGGCCGCTGGCTCGGACATCTCGGGCCGAGCCCGTCAATAGCGGCCCGTAAACGCTTCGTCTGCCCCGCGACGCTCATGGCGGGCCAAGCGAGCGCGAGCGCCGTGGCGGGGTAAATTCCCGCCGCGGCGAGGAAAGTGCCGAGATACGACACGCCCGGCCGGGCGACGGGGTCCGTGTTGGCGAGGAGGACGGCGTAGCCGGCGGCGGCGCAGGCGGCGGCGGCGAGGATGAAGGGGGCTGCTATGAATGCGCCACTCCCATAGCTAGTGTGGATGTGGAGGGCGGACAGCAGCCTCTCGGCCACCGAGCAAAAGGATACGCCAGTTCAGTCTACCTATCGGTCGACTGGCTGTCCACCAGCGCTTATATCACCAGTTGGTGCCACTGCTGCCTGAGGCCGCGCCGATTGCACGGCGACTGCGGAGCTGTCGAAGACGTGGTGAAACCGCCGCAGCTCGTGGGGATGCCGCTCAGCTCGCGAGAAGGACGGATGAGAGAGTGAGTGGGCGGGGTGGACGACGTGGAATGTAGTCGGGCTCAGTCCAGCGGGTTTCCTTGCTGGGCGTAGCCATACTGCACCACCATAATACTTTAACTATTTATAACATAAATAAAAAATATCGACTACGCGAAGAAGTTAGACCTTTAGTAGGGTTAGAAGGCAGGTCTAAGAAAGCGATAGAGAAACGGCTAAGAGTAAGTTCGGCCTTGGCGCCGATATCACGTCACCGTTGCACTCGCTTATCTAGCTCACTCGCTTATCTGACACGTTATAATTTCAATCTATTCTAAAGCAGTACTTCTTAGAACACCACCAAAACGGCTGCAGATTCCAAAGTGAAAGTAAAGCGGAATGCAATGGAAATTTCAATCTTGATAATATTCACGTCCTCTTCTTTCGTCCAACTCCCTCCCTCCCTCCCTCTCCTTTTCTCTCGTTCTTTCCCCCCCTCTCTCTTTCTCTTTCCGTCTTCTTTCTCTCTCTCTCTTTCTCTCTTTCTCTACCATACTCTACTCTCCCAGCAACCCTAGCTTCGCCGCAACCTTGATCGCCAGCTCCTTGAAGCTCAGGGTCGGAGCCAGCAAGTCCTGGAACGGCACGTCGAGGCCGAACTCGCGGAACAGCCAGTTGCGCAGCTCGGCGCCAATCATGCTGTCCAGGCCGTAGCTGGCGATGGACGGGCCGGCGACGTCGAACTCGTCGACGCCGCGCAGCAGGATGCCCGAACAGCGCTCCATGATGTGCAGGGCCACGGCGGCGACAGCATCGTCAGGCGTCTGGGCCGCCTGCAGTTTGGCGGCGAAGCCGGCGGATGACGACGACGACGACGGCGACGACGAGGCGACCAGGCGCTCGACGGTGGCGCGGATGCCGGCGAGGCGCGAGTCGGCGTACCAGTACGACTCGGTCACGGCCGTCTCGGCGAGGCGCGCGGGCTCGAGGCCCAGCACGAGCTGAGCGTTGCTGCTGCTGCTGCTGCTGCGCGGCGTCATGGCCGTCTCGAAGGCGCGCAGCATCTCGGCCTCGTCGATGCCGTACATGCCCTTACGCAGCAGGCTCGCCTCGAGGCTGCCGTCGCTCTCGGCCACGACGCCGACCTCGCGGACCATGGGCAGGATGAGCGAGGTGGCGGGCTGGCCGCGGGCGACGCGGTGGGCGGCCAGGGCGTCGAGGTAGCTGTTGGCGGCGGCGTAGTTGGCCTGGCCCGGATTGCCCAGGGTGGCCGAGATGGAGCTGGTGGCGACGAAGAAGTCGAGCTCGACGCCCTGCAGGGCGCGGTCGAGGTTGCGGGCGCCGAGCACCTTGGGGCGCACGGCGGCAAGGTATTGCGCCAGCGTCATGCGCTCGAACATGGCGTCCTGCAGCACCATTGCCGCGTGCACGACGCCCTTGATCGGGCGGCCGCTGGCCTGCAGCTCGGCGACGGCGCGGACGACGTGCTCCTCGCTGGAGGCATCGGCGCGGAACACGTGCGCGGTGGCGCCGGCCTGCTCAATCGACGCAACCACGGCCGCCGCTTCGGGCTTGTCGGCGCCCGAGCGCGAGAGGAAGGCGAGGTGCCTCGCGCCGCGCTGCACCATCCACGCCGCCAGGCTTCGGCCCAGCCCGCCCAGCGCGCCAACGAGCAGGTAGCTGGCCTGCGGCGAGAAGGTGAGCCGCGCCGGGTACTTGCGGGCCTGCATCACATGTCAGCGTCGGCATTCTGGGCATTCTGCAGAGCAGCGGCACTTACCTGCACAAGGCTCTTTCCGTAATCGTAGGCCACAACAACACGCCCGCCCACGTCGCCGGCAAGCGACGCCACATCACGCACGGCCACGTCGGCCTCGGCAAGAAGCCCCCCGTGCCGCTTCAGCAAGTCGACCGAGCGGCGCAGCAGGCCGCCCAGCGCCTCGGGGCGGTGCTTGGCCAGGCTGCGGACCGACGAGACGCTGACGGACGCGCCGCGCGCGAACGGCGCCATGTCCAGCGGCTCGTCCAGCCCGCCGTCGGCAACGACAACGAGCTTGCCGGCCGCGCCGACGGACCGCCAGAGCTCCTGCACCGCCGGCGACACCTTCTGAGCGACGACGACGTGCGGCGCCGCGGCCGCGCCGGAGAAGACGTCTCCGGCCAGCGCCACGGCGTCGGCCGCCAGCCCGGCCACGGCCTCGTAGCGCGCCTTGTCCTCGGCCGAGCCGGCCACGGCCCGCAGCTCGAAGCCGACGACGGCCGCCAGCCCGGCCAGGGCGCGGAGCAGGCGCGCGTCCGGCTCGACCGCCACGACGCGCGCGCCCGGCTGCACGGCCGCCGTGTCCAGCAGCGCGTGCACCGCCTCGCCGACGGCGCCGAGGCTCGCCGCAGCCGTCGGCCCGTCGAGGCCGTCCAGCGGTGCCACAGCGTCGGCCGGCACGCGCACGACGGTGCTGAGGCGGTCCCACGTGTAGGCCGCACTGCTGCCGCCGCCGCTGCCGCTGCCGTCCGCCGCCTGCGCCCGTGTCCCGACAACCACCGTCGGCCCGCTGGAGGCGGCGTCGTGCTCGGCCCAGCCGACCTGGATGGAGACGGCCTTGGCGTCATCCTCTTCGTCGTCGTCCCGGGGGCCGAAGACCAGCGTGCCGCCGGCGCCCTCGGGCCGGCCCTGCAGCGCCGCGCCCGGCCGCAGCACCGTCGCGGCGTCCACCAGCCCCGCGTCGGCCCGCACCTCGGCGTTGCGCTCGTCGTCGGGCGCGAGCCGCGGGACGTGCCAGACGCCCCGGTGCAGCCAGAACTCGACGTCGGCGCCCGAGTCCTTGGTGGGCGGCGGCGGCGCGTGGGCGAGCTTCGCGGCCAGCAGCGCGGCGGCCGTCGGTGACGTTGTTGCCGCTTCGACGCCGTCCACGTCGACGAGGAGGACGCGCGCGGCGGCGTGCTCGGAGCGCACGACGCGCAGGAAGCCTTTGGCCATGGCGCCGCCCACGTTGCCGGACGTCGTCGCGTCGTTGACGCCGGCCGTCACCCAGGCCACGGGCGCGCCCGACGTGAGCACCGCTCGAAGCGCCGCGAAAACGGCGTCGTCGGGCTCGAGCAGGAGGTCGCCGCTCGTGTCGTCGACGACGAAGGCCGGCGTGTTGGTCAGGTCGGCCTCGGCCACGTCTTTGGCGGCCGCCGCGACGCCGTGGGCCGCCAGGGCGTCGACCAGCGCGCTCGCCGACGCCCCGGACGGCCTTGTCGTGAGCACCTGCAGAGGCTGCTGCTGTTGCGCGTGCCCGGTCGGCTCTTGTCGAGGCGTCGCCAACACCACCGTGCCATCGGGCAGGTCGAAGCGGAGGCTGGGTGCCCGCAGGCCCGACTTGCCAACGCTTGTGGCCGCGTCGTCGCCTGACTGAGCGTCGCTCCAGACGATGATGGCGCCCGTCGTCGATAGGGCCGCTTCGCTTTTCAGCAGCGTGCTGGCGTCGGCAAAGCCCTTGCCGACTACAACGAGGTCGAGGTTGCTGCCCTTGGCCTGCTCGAGATCCAGCTGGCCGTCAATCAGCCCTTCGGTCTGCTCCTCCTCCTCGGCCGAAGGGCTGGCAATGATCGAAGCGCCCTCTGGGAGGAGGGGGCGGAGAGCTGCGGCCAAGACCGTCGGCGCAGCTGCAAGTATGGCCACCCTGGTCACGGGTTGCTTGTGGGTCAGCAGCTCGACTGTCTTGGTGATTGTGTCCTCGGTAGATGCAATTCCAGGATACAGCTCCACGGCCGCGGGGGTTGTGAGGGTGGCGATGTCGGGCTTCCAGATCTCGTGCGAGTACGGCTGGGGCGGCAGCTCCAGGCCGGACGAAGGCGGGATGGCCGCTTCGTACGAGACGCAGCGCAGCCCTTGGACGTCCAGCAGAAGATGGCCGGCGCCGGTGAAAAGCTTCGAGTGGGTGTTGAAGTGACGGCCGTCGCGCTCGTCGGTCCACGCAACCGCCTCGCCCTCGGTGTTGACGGTCGCGGCGCCGGGGAACCACAGCGTGGTTTCGGCAATGCCAATGGGCACGACGCCCCATGGCATCGTCTTATGCTTGCCCGCGTGGATGGAGATGATGATCAGCTGCAGACACGCGTCGATGGTTGACGGGTGCAGTATGTACCGCGACTCGCCGTCCATGAGCCCGCTCTCGGTGAGGATGTTCACTGCCGCTGCGGCGTGGTTGGCCTTGCCGTCCGTCCGCACGGTGGCCAGCTGCTGGAAGCTGGGGCCGTACTCGAAGCCGACGCGGTCGAAGGCGTTGTACCAGGTCTTGGCCGCCACGCGGTCGGGAAGGCTCTCGGGCTTCACCGGATGGGCCGTGGCGCCCGACTTCTTCAAGTTCGCCGCCAGTTTCCCTTGGCTGTGCACCGTCCAGATGCCATCCCGGAGCGACTCGACGGCGAACGAATACCACTCGGGCGACGAAGCGGTCGACTTTGTGAGGCGGATCTCGACCTCGACACCCTCGTCCTCGGGGATCACCAGCGCCGTCTTGATGGAAATGTCGCGCAGCGTGACGCTCTCGACCTCGACTCCCTTCTGCTCGCTGATTTGGCGGAGGCCCTCGATTGCGGCGGACAGATGGCCGGCAGCGGGGAATACGGCGGCCTTGCCGAGCTGCAGTGCAAAGTCAGCCATCATTGCGCAGAACAAGCCTTCTCTGCGTCACTACTTACCGCGTGGTCTCCCAGCCACGGCACATCGCGATGGCGCAGCACGTTACGCCAGGCCAGGTGGTTCTCGGAGCCGCCCAGCTGCTTGCGGCCCAGCAGGTCGTGCCTGGGGTACTTCTGGGTGCGGGCCTCGGCGCTCAGGCGTGGCTGCGACCAGTGGACTTTGTCGTAGTTCCACTGGTACGGCGGCAGGTCGACCAGCACCGAGGGCGTGCTGTGCTTGCCGGCCAGGCCCTGCCCCGGCTCGGCGTTGACGGCCTCCAGATCGACGGCGTAGCCGGTGGCGAAGAGCGCGCCGGCCGTCCTGAGCAGCTGGACCGCGCAGTCGGCGTTGCGCTCGAGGGTCGGGATGTGCACCGCGCGGTCGAAGCCGTAGGCCTGGCAGATCTGGCGGAACGGGCCGGCCAGCGCCTTGTGCGGCCCAACCTCGACAAAGGTCGTCAGGTCGGCCAGCTCGGGGGCGGTGCCCAGCGCCTTGACGGCGTCGTCGAAGCGGACCCGGCTGCGCAGGTTCCGGCTCCAGTACTCGGCACCCAGCGTGTCCTCCAGCACCTCCTTGCCGGTGACGGACGAGAACATGCGGGCACGCGGCTGCCGCCACTCCGCGTCGTGGGGGCCGAGCTGGCGCACGGCATCGGCGAGCGCCCGGTTGTAGTGGGGGGCAACGCGTTCCATCTGCGGCGAGTGGTACGCCCTGCCGGTGCGCAGCGCGCGGGCGAAGACGCCGGCGGCGTCCAGCCGTGCCTTGACCGCATCCACGGCCGCCTGCGTGCCGCTGAGCGTGACGCTGCTGGGCGAGTTCTCGCAGGCGATCACGATGTCGTCGATGCCGTCGAGGTGCGGCGCGACGTCGACGGCGCCCAGGCCCGCTGCCAGCATGGCTCCCGACGGCGAGTGCTGCTGCACCGCGCGGCCGCGCAGGAACGCCGCCAGGATGGCCTCCGGGGCCGACACCAGCCCGGCCGCGTACGCCGCACCGATCTCGCCCGAAGAGTGCCCCGCCGTCGCCGTCGGCACCGCCTGCCACTGGGCCAGCAGGTCCACAATGGCAATCTGCACCGCCGTGCACACGGGCTGCGACACTTCGGCGTCGTGGACGCGGCTGGCCTCGGCCGGGGCCAGGAGCGCCTCCTCCAGCGTCGTCGACGGCGGCTCCGGCAGGCGCTGCAGCACGCGGTCCAGCGCCTTAATGGTGCCGGCGAAGGCCGGGAAGGTCGCCATGGCTTCGGCGCCCATGCGCGCCCACTGCGCGCCCTGGCCGGTGAAGAGGAAGCCGAGCTTCTGCTGCGACGCCGCCGTGCCCGCACATGTGCCGAAGGAGAAGCGCGACAAGGCCAAGTCGTCGGCCTCGCGGCCCTCGCGCGCGACGGCGAAGGCGCGCGTGGCGAAGCGCGAGCGGCGCGTGTTGAGAGTGTGGGCGAGGTCCGCCAGGTAGTACCGGGGCGCGACGCGCGCGTGGGCCTCGATGTTGCGGGCGAGCGTGGTCTTGTCGTGCGCCGACAGCGTGACCAGCAGCGGGCGGGCGGTCGAGTGCTCGTACGCCGCGTCCTGCTTGGCGGCGCCGTGGTGGTACCACGGGTACAGCGACTCGACGCTCTCGACGATGACATGGCCGTTGGTCCCGCCGTACCCGAACGAGGAGACGCTCGCGCGGCGCACGCCCGACGGGTCCTTGGGCCACGGCACCGTGTCCGCCTGCACCTTGACGTTCCATTCCGCCTCGCGGATGGCCGGGTTGAGCGTCTTCAGCCCGCACACGCCGGGAATCACCGCCTTTTCCGTCATCAATGCCGCTTTCATCACCGCAAAGATGCCAGACGCCGCTTCGCTGTGGCCGATGTTGGCTTTGATCTGCCCTCCTCCCCCTTTTCGTCAGCATCGGCTCTCTGTTGTCAGCGGAGGGTGAGGGAAGAGGCCACACGTACCGCGCCCACGCGCAGCGGCTTGTCCAGTGGCCTAGTGTCGTTCATGGCATTCGACACGGCCCGCACCTCGATGGGGTCCCCCACAGGCGTGCCGGTCCCGTGGCACTCGAGGTAGGCCGTGTTGTTGGGGTTCAGGCGCGCGCGTTCGTAGGCCGCACGCACGACGAGCTCCTGGCCCTTGACGCTCGGGTGCGTGATGCCCATGCCCGGGACCTTGCCGTTGCTAGAGAAGGAACACGCGCTCGCAGTCAGCCCGAGCATGCCCGGTTTGTATTCAAAAGAAAAAAAAAACAAGGTAAGAAACATACGTGTTGACGGCTGAGGACCGAATGACGCCGCGAACCGGGTCGCCGTCGCGGATGGCGTCGGACAGCCGCTTGATGTACAGAGCGCCCACGCCCTCGGCTCGACCGTAGCCGTCTGCCGAGGCGTCAAACGTGTGGCACGTCGAAGTTGGCGAGAGAATGCCCAGCTTCGCCGTGTTCATGTGCTGGTCTACGGTAAGGATGAGGTTCACCCCGCCGGTGATGGCGGCGTCACAGTCACGCGCTCGTAGAGCATGGCAGGCGTTGTGGATGGCGTAGATGGACGAAGAGCACGCCGTGTTGATTGTAAAGCTGTCGTGAATCGCGTGTCAGCGAAAGCCCGTCGAATCTGTCTGTCCTCGGCTGGTGGAGATTCAAATACCTTGGTCCGCGCAGGTTAAACGTGTTGCCAATCCTGTTGCTGATGATGCCCGGGTCCACTCCTGTTGCAACGTAGTTGTGGCGGAAGTCGGGCTCTCTGGTTGACATCTGCTGGTAGTCGCTGGTGAAGCTACCCACGTACACTGCCGTGTTGCTGCCCGAGACGGAATCGAGCGGTTTGCCCGCCGACTCGAGTGCCTCGTAGCATACCTCTAGCATCTTGTGCTGCTGCGGATCGAGCCACTTGGCTTCCACCGGCGTCATGCCGAAGAAGGTCGGATCAAAGTTCTCTAGCGGCCCATCGAGGAAGTAGCCACCGGGCACGTTGAAGCTGCCGGGCCGCTCCAAATTGTCGTGGAGGTAGGCATCGATGTCGAACCGGGACTTGGGCACGCGCGGAGTCTGCGCCGATTTCTTCTTCTCCAACGCCTCCCACAGTGCCGAAGCCGAGTCGATTGACCCGGGGAGCCGACATGCTGGACGTTTTCTTGTCAACAACGAGACTCCCCATGTTCTGAGGGGCTTGCTTACCCATGCCCACGATGGCGATGGGCTCCAACGCGCAGTCTTCGGTGTCCTGGATAAGCGGCATGTTTGATTTGATCAATAATCGTTTGAATGGCAGTTGAAGATGAGCCGTAAGCTACCATAGTTATACCTTCACATTGCTCTCCTCTCTGATGTATTCGCTTGCCCACCGAATCGGACTCCATCAGCACCCAGGCCTCTCGGTGACCGATCCACCGGCTCGGACCGTGACGGACCGTGGTTGTAGGTGCCTGGACGAGTGCGTGGAGAGTGGGGGGCGTGTGGGCATGTTCGGGCCGGGACACCGTCAACACGCTTTCTTTAGGGCCGCAGCGTCCGAACCCTCGCACGCATGCAGCAGTTCTCTAGTCTCTCCCCTGTCCTCATGGCACCTCTCGGTTCCTTCTTTCTGATCCTTGCCTCCCTGGCAGCCGTCCTTCTTTGGGGCGTCAGTCTCTGGAACGGCACCGTGGCTGAGCTTTTTGCAGCGGTCCTCCGCGGTCACTTTGAAGATGGCACGCCTCTGCGAACGAGATACACGGGCATATTCCTTGTTGATTTCCCCGTATCTCTGCTGGTGGCATTCTTCTTCTACGGCACCAATGGCTCAGATCCAGGCTACCAGCTCTTCCTGATCGACGCGTATTCGACCCTGCAGCCCGCGTTTGTGTGGCTGTACGTGGAAAGCGCACGCATGGAATCGAAGCCTTTCCTCATAGCCAAGTATGTCGTTTCGTTCCAGCGATCCAGCGACTCGTGCTGACTTGCAACAACAATAGCCCCGTCGTTTGGGGCCTTTTATGGCAAGCGTTTGGAGGGGCCATCTCCCTGCCCCTCTACTTCTACCACCACCTCGAGTGGAAACGGAGTCGAAAGTCGCTGCCATCGCCCGGCGAACATGCACAGCTACGGGCTGTTCCCCTCAGCTTCATCATCGGTGCAGTCTTGCCGGCGGTGGTCGGAATGTTGCCAATGTGGATGGAGCGGTCGGCCTCGACGCACCAATGGGTCCTGGCCGCCTGGCAGCCCGATCCGGTGTGGGTGAGCCTGGTTCAGCATGCAGCGGTTGCAGTCTTGCGCTGCTGGGGACGGCTTCGGTCCTCCTCCTCTTCTGCGCCCAGAACCGGCGTGCGCAGGAACGCCCTTCTTGGCGGCAGCGCCGCCATGGCCTACCTGACCGCCGCGCTCTCGTCCGCCATCGGCCACGTCTACGTCGTGGCGCGCGTTCTCGCGTCGAACGATTGCCTCGTGGCGTTTGGCAGGATGTACGTCCCCCGGCTCTCTCGCGGGCCGGCCCATGCCTACTCGAAGCTGGAGAACGGGCCTTGGTTGTTTCTGCAGTACGATTTGATCATAATATCCTTATCCAGCCTGTCCTGGGCATACGTCTTGACGAAGGATTGCGTCGCAGGTGGTCGCAGGTCGCGCCCGTTCCTGCTCTTTGTGATGGTTCTTGGCACGTTGCTGGTTGGGCCTGGAGCGACTGTGTGTCTTTGTCTTTGTTGGAGGGAGAGGGCTCTTCTCCCCGATCGGAAGCAGATACGAAGTGGAAGAAAGGTGGTCGTTCAGCCAAACTGACATCGCCCTGCGCTATTCTGGGGCCTTGGATGTTGTTACAGCCATGTATTTGCAATGTGACGGATAAAACTTGTGCTTCAATGAAGATATCCACGATGCGGTCTATCTGCAAGTATAGTGTCGGACTTTGAGGCAAGGCCCTTATGCCTCGGATTAAGTGAGGTTAGAAGAAATGGATTGACTTCTACTCTTCTCTCCAGTTAGATGAAACAGTATCACGATATGTTTCCTCGGTTGGTTTGATCCACCGACACATCCACAGGCATAACAGTATGTCTTCATATGTGGTTAGCTGAAGTAGTTACCACAATGTGAATGTATATTTTAAACCCATGCAAACACGTTTAGATATAGCATTCTACGACCTACATAATATCGGTAAAATGTCTTCATAGTAATACATCTCAGTGTCCGTGGACGTTCCGACGGATCGCGCTGACCAAGGAGATACAGCCACAAGCAGTACATTGAAATAAATGAAGGTGAATCTTTTTACCTCTTCTTCTTGGAACACGCCTACCTAGAACTTTTCACCACTCCGTGCGCCGAGCAAACGATAGATCTGCTGCTTGGCAATGGCAAAGAAAAGGTTTCTATTCGTCGGTTGAGCGTCGGAGACCCCGGGCCGCTCGGACCGTGCTGGACACCTTCCCGAGACGGGTACGGGAAAAAGGCCATTTTGAGATGCCCACCTCGGTGAGACAGCTCGGGATCGGAGACCGTTGATGTGATCTGACCAGCAACTCGGTCAAGGATGGCGGCCCGCGGACCGCCCGCGAGCGACATAAAGAATATCCTTACTTGACCCGATGATTGTACACAGAGAACTTGACACATTCGCAATGGCGACAAGCTACGACGTAGCCATCATTGGTGCAGGTGGGGTGGACACTGATCCCAATGGCACGAAGACATGGCTGACAAGGGCTGCACGCAACTCTAGGGTGGTACGGCCTCGTCGCTGCACGGACATGGCTGCGGCTGCGGCCCGACGCAAACCTCATCATCCTCGACTCGGACAGCACGGTTGGAGGCGTGTGGAGCCGCGACCGCCTCTACCCCAACCTGGTGGCGCAGGTGAAGCTCGGGCTGTTCAACTACACGGACACGCCCATGCCGCCGGACGGCGCGACCGCCAACGGCCTCGTCACCGGCCCCATGATCCACGGCTACCTGCAGCGGTACGCCGAGGAGCACGACCTGCTGCGCCGCATCCGCTTCAACACGTTCGTGGAGCGTGCAGAGCCGTGTGCGCACGGCGGCTGGCGCCTGTCCCTGCGCGACGCGCCGGGCGAGGCCGTCGAGACGGAGAAGCTGATGGTGGCGACGGGCGTGACGTCGATCCCGAACCTGCCCGACTGCGACCGCGGCGCGGCCACGGTGCCCATCATCCACTCCAGGGACATCGGTGTCTCCTACGACGCCCTAAACGCGGCCGCGGTGAGGCGGGTCACGGTGGTGGGCGCCGCCAAGTCGGCGTACGATGCCGTGTACCTGCTGGTGTCCATGGGGAAGGAGGTGGACTGGATCATCCGGCCCGACGGCGCCGGTCCGCTGGCCATCCTTCCCGCCGAGCTGTTTGGCGTCTTCAACAGCATCGCGGTGGCGTCGACCCGGCTCATGACTTGTCTCAGCCCTTCCGTGTTCAACACGACGGGCCCGGTGTACCGTTTTTTCCAGAGGACCTCGGTTGGACGGTGGGTGACGGGCAAGTTCTGGGATGTTGTGACGAGCTTGAGTGACTCGCATGCTGGATACAGTCAAGGAGATCACGTCTCCCGGCTCAGGCCCGAAGTTGATGGGAAAAGGTTTCTTCCCTCCCTGTGATTTCCCCGTACAAGCGAAAACACTTGCTGACTTAAAAAGTGTTTTCTGGGCAAATTCAGGCCTCGGCGTAGTCACCCTCCCAGACTTCTGGCGGCGGCTGCACTCGGGCAAGATCAACGTCATCCGGGACAACCTCGACCGAATTGAAGAGGACCAGATTGTTCTCAAGTCCGGCAAGAAGGTGGCAGCCGACTTTGCCGTCATGTGCACCGGCTGGGGCGACCATTTCGCCATGTTCGACGACGCCACCAAGCTCCAGGTGGGCCTACCGCTTTTCGGGCCCGCCAAGTCGAGGCCGCCGGCCGACGCCGAGTGGGATAAGCTGGACAGGGAAGCGGGACGGGCGGTGGACGCGAAACTGCCCTTCATCGCGTCGCCTCCCGGCCTGAAGAATGCGCACACGAACCAGGTCCAGCCAAACAGACGGTGGCGGCTGTACCGGCGCGTGGTGCCCCTGTCGCATGCGGTCAGGGGCGACAGATCCCTGGCCATCCTGGGCCAGATCCACACGGTTCAGACGCCCCTGGTGGCCGAGGTGCAGTCGTTCTGGGCGATCCTGTACCTGCTCGGCGAGTTGGAGCTTCCGGACGAGGACACCATGGCGCGGGAAATCGCCGAGTGGAATGCGTGGACGCGGAAGAGGTACTTGAGCCAGGGCCAGAAATTCCCCTATTCGCTCTACGATTTTTTGCCGGCAAGTATCGCACGCAGCCCACGGGGTTTTTGACGCGAGCTAACCGCCGCCACTACCAGTATGTCGACACCCTGTGCCAGGACCTCGGCATCAATTCGCATCGGAAAGCAAACCCGGTTGCTGAGCTCTTCTCTCCATACAAGCCCGAAGATTTCCGTGGTTTTATCGACGAGTACCGAGCGAAGAAGAAAAGGGCCAGCCGTGCAAACGACAACACGACTTGTAATTCAAATGGAAAGGTCAATGGAAAGGCTAACGGAGTAAAATTGGCTTAAGTACTGAAAATTACATTTCTTTCGCATACCCGGTCAGCCTCCTCTGATATCGTCGAGTCAGCCCTTCAGCACGAAGCCAGGGATCGTGCTGCTCGCCGCGCCGCTGGCGTTGGCACTGGTATTCCTGGCGACGGCGGTGCGGGGGCTACAGGGCGGTGGCGAGGGAGAGGGGTGGTGTGTATGCGGCGGCGCCGCGGGTGACGGTGCAGTGGAGAGGTGGGACGGGTTGCTGTCGTGCACTGCGGCAGGGCCGTTGTGTGGGAGTGGCTTATTTCACGGATCTAATCAGCTCTACTTCACCTCTACTTGAACTTTGTTCCGATAGGTTCCAATAAAGCGGTGCGAAGGCGTATTTTTCGCGGCAAGGCTCCGGGAGTCCCAGGGCCGTCATATGAAGAGAGCCATAGTAACCGATGCCATCATGTGGCGAGCTGGGAGTTTCAGAACAGCGTGGACCTTGACCGAGGGTTCTGACTAGTTTTTGTGGCACGCCTTGCAACGGTAAGACCTCCGTTATTAGGACAACGGCCCCCAACGGTGGTCATCGCCAATCTACTGGCCGCCAGGGATAGGACATGACAGTGCATGGGGGCTGAACAACGCCAAAAAGCTGTGGCGAGCATTATAAATTGAGAGTTGCGATCCATCTCGAAGCGTCAAACTGTTTATACCTCTTTTAGGTTAAGCTCGCTTGCGATATCCACCTCGCATTTCACTTACTGTTAACCCCTTGCCGTAAATGTGTTATTCATAGGCTTTTCTTTCCTATTTTTCTTTCTTAATCTCTCCATACCTTCCGATCGCCAGATATGACCAAGAGTGGAAATGTCATGGTGCATGGGAGCATTGCCCAGGTCGAGTCGCTCATGGTAAGTAGCTTCTATCGTATCCGATTCTTTGTGATACTGCAATGTGGGGATACTCGCTATCTGTGGCGGACTTGTAGCAGCTGAATGCCGCAATCTGCATTGTCGAGCGTGCTATTGCTGACACTAAGGGAGGCATCATATTCAAGTGAAAAACGGACTTCAGCTCTTTACTAGAGAATGGCGTGGTCAGCCCGGAGGAACAGCTGCATGCTGCAATAAGCAGTTCATGCGGTCTCGGGAATTCAACCGTTCGTAGCGGACAAACGAAAACCGGTGTTCCAGAAATGGAATGTGTTTGCGTGCTAGTGTGAACGCACCTCTCAGGTCATATCTTGGCATCCAATTGATCCTCGGGGGACTTGTAGTCACTGCTCGAGTACTTATAGCCACTTTCTCCTCCGTCTTCGATGCTCATCATCCAGTCCATTGCAAGTCTGAACAGTCAAGCAAAGCTACGCACCGACACCATGGCTACACTCCAGGGAACACGTTTCGAATCGTGTGAGTAAGAGTCGTTCCCGGTGTTTCTCCCTCGTCTAGCATGACTAGTGGGGTCGCTCGAGATCAAGCAGCACAGAGAGGACAAGAAGGATGGTGATGATGCCGAGCCAAAGAACCAGCTTGTCTACGAAATCACGCAGCTCGAGGACCTCAACCAGCTTCCGAAGCTTTCCGGCAAGGCTACCAAGGAGATTGACATGACCATTATTCCAGGCATCCTGAGTGTAAGAATTTCGAGCATTCCACTCTTAAGCTTGGGTACTAACTCTCCCGGTAGATCTATGGTTATGTCTCGACGGATACTTGGGAGATCGGACTTGGGTTCAAAATCCTCGGCTCGAAGTATCCAGCAATCTATGGCAACGCGAAGGAAGGCTTGGTCATCAAGCTCGACTCGGTCTACAAGGGAGAGATCCGGGTCTGGTTTGAGCTGAAGGATGGCAAGCCCCACGTCTATATCAAGATTAATCTTGAGCCCAAATTCCCATTCAACTTTCTTCCATCCATCCATGAGCGCTCCGAGATCCCGCTCTAGAAATGGGAGGTGAGGTCACGATGTTTTCCTTTAGTTTCCTTTGATATCTCGCCACACGTTTATTCCAAAACTTTTTGGTCTTTCATCTACTAGTTATACGCTCCTGTCACGATCCGTCCCACGAGTCACTCCAAGTGACTCACGTGACGTCACCTGACTCATCCACAAGTAGATAGTCACCTCGTACGGTCTTTTCTTCGAAGACCGTACAACCTCTTGTTCTTCAATCTGACTCTTTCAACTTTCCTTCCTTGAGACCGTGACACTCCTTTGTTACTTTAGCAACGAATACTACTATGAGGATCCTCCATCGCTAGCCCTTTTTAGTGATATCTCTTTCTAAGCCGTTATGTTCACACTCCGTATCTGGGAAACCGCCTGCTCATCCTTACTGCGCCCATTCAAGGGCGCATAATCCGTTTCTTCTGTCATCTCCCCGCGCTCTGACGCGCCCTGTGTACTTTTGGTGCACACTGCTATAGCTGCATCTAGGTCCGGCGTCAGCGGTCCATCTCGAATGAGACACCGCAAAGCTGACATACTATTAGTAGCATTCTGGAGCGGGTAGAAAGGCACGTTAGTGAGTGGGAACACTGATAAAGTATTCGAGAGACTCCATAGTAGGTGACTTATAATTCGGCCCCGCTAACATGGCCCCCACTGCATTCTAAATTTGGAGCAGGACAGCTGTTTAGACGAGGCTGTAGCACTCTTCAACAACGCATCCTTATATGATATGAGGATACAAGATCAACCATTAACTATTTTGGCCATGACAGAACGAAAAGAAATCGACATGCAAAGCCACTCCAGTGCGCATATATTAGTAAGCCAGGACTGGACCACGCTTAGGCATCCTTACCTAAAAGATTCCCGGGACGGAGGGTGGTGCAGTCACCAGATTACACAACTCACGGAATCCTATGATGATGATGTACTCAATTATCTGAGTATGCTCGACCCGGCCGGATATCGAGCAATAGACCATACGGTTTGCGCGGAAGCACCCCGCTGCATAGCCAACGTTACCATGCAGCAATACCAGACAAAACACGCCACCCAACACTGCAGTTGTTCGATTGTAGGCGTCGTGGTCGGTTTATGCAATATGATCACACAACTAATCGCTTTGGCTTGGTTTGTTGTATCAGGTACCTCGCGGGAGGCCTCAAGGTAATGACGGAGCTAAGATACTGTCCAACAAGATAAAAGTCATGAAGCATACATTTCGTCAAAGTATCTCTTCACTTTCGATGTTTCCTCAGTGGGGTGTTCTCTACCTATAGTAGTGATACGACACAGACTCTCAAGACCATATCATCTCGTCCCAGAACTTATTGGAGAACGTCTTTTTCAGGTCATCCAGTTTCCAGCCGTGATCCTTGCCGATCGACTCCAGCGTCTTCTTGAACTCACGTATCTGCATGGGGTAGGCAGTTTCCTTCAGGAACCTCTCCATAGGAACCTCGTCCACCTTGAGATCGCGCCACTCCTTGGCCCAGTGAGGCTTCGGCATCCTGACGGAACCATCTTCTGCTCGGTACTGATACTTCATCCACTTGTCCGCCACCTTCTGCGTGAAATCGTCCCAGTTCTTGTTTTTGCCTGGCCGAGGATCCTGCACCGTAATGATTTCAATGCTGGCTGTACCCAGTCGGCCGTTGCCGTACTGGGGCGCCATGATGATGTCCGAGTCGGCCATGATGCGCATTTCCAGGGCGATACGCATGCTGGGCTCGTTGTCGCTGTAGAAGAGATGGATGACGTCCCACCACGCTTTGCGAGCAACGTCTAGATCAGGCTTGGTCGGGTCATTCTTGGACGGCGGCAGCGGGATTTCGAACTCGACGTCTCGCACGCGCATGTTGTGGATGCCGCGACGGAAGTGCAGTGCATTGGTCAGATGGGTCCTAGTTCTCGGTTTTAGCGCAAGAAGAGAAACGTAAGACTGTGTGGGTAGACATACTTCGGCTCCTGTCTGTCCGGCAAGACCATCATGCTCAGACAACCGAGAAGACTGGCCTTGCAGGCATTTGGAAGCATGTGGAAGACAGTCCTATAATGGATCGAAAGTCAGCTTCGACAAAAGGGCGTGTTTTACAAGAGGTTCCAACGTACCACTCGGTCAGCACACCAGCAAACCATCCTAACAACCAATGGCAAAACACCCCCTTGTAGCTAGGATAGTCGGTAGCGCCAGCACCATCTTCGACCGTAGTCCAGGTATTAACCCAAACACTCTCCTGGTAAGGAAACCAGAACCACTCGCTATAGTAGTCGTTGAGCGCGTGGTTCTCGAACTCGCGAATAGGCTGCGCTAGCTTCGCCCGAGCAGCCTCGGGCGTCAAGCCCTTGAACCATGTTGGTTGGATGCCTGGCGGAACTAGACTAGGGTCCGGCGGAGGCACAGCCGTGACTGCACTCCTCTTTTGCGGGCGCATCGCAACGTACGTCATCTTATCCAGCCGAAGCGTGAGGTGAGTGACGACTCCCATGAGCCCGAAAGAACCGGCGGCCGCACGCAACTGCTCAGGATTGCTGACGGTGCGCCGCTCTCCATTACAGTCGACGTAGTCCACACACTCGACCAGGTCAGACGTGGTCTTGTGGCGGTGGCCGGCCCCGTGGCAGATGGGGCCGTTCACGCCGCCCATGGTGACCTCAACGAGGATGACGTTGAGCGGAAGCGCCCATTGGTTGTGTTTGGTAGCCCAGCGCCGGAAATCTTCGTTGGTGACGGCAACGCCGACTTTGCAGAGCCGCTTCGTACTGTCGATGGCCGAGTAAGTGTCCAGGAGGTGGATTTGCTTGAGCTCGTGGGCCGGGTCATTCTCAAAGTCCTTGCAGGACAGGCTCACGCAGTTGGACGGGTGCTTTCCGGCCCATTTGCTGACAAAGGTTATCAACACTTCGTTGTCGTCCGCGTGTATAGGTGACCAGCTGTGACGGAATCCAGCGCATCGCACACGGCGCCCCTGTTCCTTTGCCAATCGCACAACTGCCTGCACATCCGACACCGTTTTGGGGTAGTGATGATCGACGTTCTTGCGGTGCGTTGTCATACCCCAGTTGTGGAAGTCATCTGTCCACTTCTGCACGAAAGTCAGCTTCCACTCAGAGTAAGAGGGTGGTGAGGGCACGTGCATCCTCTTTCCTCGTCTTTTCCTCATATTTCCTGATGAACAGGTCAAGATGGGGCCATTTGTCGGTTATCTCTCCCTCGTCCACAAAAGTCTCAATCATCTGCCTGAGCTCGGGCACCTCCATCGCTTTCAGCGCGTCTTGGTATTCGGAATAGTCTCGGAAGGCAAGTAGTATCTGACGGAGCCACTTCAGCGGGTCCAGCAGGTCGGGGTCCGGCGGCGCCGCATCGCCGGACTGCGGACTCCACGAGAGCTGCGCTGCTCTACGGGTGACTTGTTGAGGTCGCGCTACTCTGAGGGATCGCTTAAGCCTATCGATGTCAACATTGTATCCCTTGTCAGCCAAGTCGTCAAGATGTTCGATCAGGGCCTCGGAAATATTCCTAGAGTTCCGATCTTGGAGGTTCGGCAATTGTTCTTGCTCCATGGCGACGGTGAACAGCAAAGAATGATCGATGTCTTGTTTTCGAATATCGTCCTGAGGCGACCGGCGGAGCGAGTTTAAATAACCGTATGTGAGGGGAGGGAAGGGGTCTAGAAAATGTCATCACTGTGGATGAGTGTCTGCACGTGCAATAACAGTGGCACTTTTCTGCCCCAAAAGCCCAGGGTGACCAGAACTGGTGGTCTAATGCTGCATTACGGACGTGCTTTGATGTACGTTACTACATCTTCGGTACTGCTTTGAAACAGGCTATTTTTCATCTCTCAAGCATGCGCTGTACATCGTTTTTGAGAGGAGATGCGATAAAATCCAGGAACGGAATATGGTATGTCACAGCGAAGAATATCCGGTCAACAGCTACAGCAAATAAGCGACCAACTGACGTACTCCGTGAAACCTGATCGGTTCGACCCTGCGTGTCACCAGCCCGGGTACTACATGCCATATCACAGAAAGTACACATTATTCTATTAACGCATGCCTCATGTTAATTACTTTGCTGTAGAACCAATATTCCCGCATTGCGCTAGTGCAACGGCGGGCCTCTGCCGCTGCTGGAAAAAGTCCAGATAACGATTAGTTGTAAGGGTCACAATCAAAAGTCTTCTAAAGCGTTCGTGTTCTAAACGCCAGAAGGCTTCCGAGGGTTTGTTTACTGGGACTGGAAAGGCGGATGAAACCGGGAGACAAGCACGCCAGCATTGCTTTGCCACGTAATTATCTGCCGCCGTCTATGGTTCTTTTGAGCCTGAAGCAAGTTTATTTGGCAGATGTCAGCTTATGATCTACACGAAACAAAAAGACACTACGAACCCCCACTTTCCACCACAGGCACATCGCTTAACTTCACCTATCTAATTTCCTATGCCTTAGCCTTGTCGATTACTTCCCCAGACGTCTCAGCATGGCGTGGTTTTCTTGTATGGACATACAGCTGTGCAACCTTCGGTCGGGTGAGCCGCTTACCTGGATTTTCCCCTTTTTACGTGCATGGCCACTTTCGTCTACAAGTCGGAGTGAGCAGCCGATGAAGTCATATGTGGTAGCCTCAGCAACATCATTTAGTTTCAATAGACGTAATTCGAGTGCTTTTACTGCAGCTTTTACAGAGTGAAAAGGAAGAGAGCCAGTCGTGCGTAGCTTGGGGGATACCGACACAACTCGTGACACTAGAGGTTGATAGATGCTGCCTTGCGTACATTAGCCTACTCCAAGCAATCCCCGATGTTCCATAAAACAGCGATTCTACTCCGGCGACCAGCCGCAGTACACCTCTATACTGCCTGCCAGCCCTCTTCATCTGATCACGGCGCCAGCTCCGATCTACGTGTGGAGGAGCAAGGATGATGACCGGGCTTGGTCGGCTGAAACCTAGGGAGATGCGGCCGATGTTGGGGACAACTGATAGGCAATCCGCTTGGTTTACATTTGTCCGTTGGAAGTTCGGCAAGTCACACGAAATGACAGCACGATCGACAACTACTCTTATCCCATCTATCACGTTCGACGAATACCCACCACCCACTGCATAATAGTTGACTATGGTTCGTCATTGATTTGAGGCTCGGTTGAATTTCACCTGCTGATATCCCCCAAGACCGTCTTTCAACTCCGCCACTTCCCCGATGTTTGAACCGCGGTACTTTGCTACAGGGGTTCGTCCCTGTCATGGTCCTTGGCCCTTTGATTGCTATGTCTGGCTTCCTGTTCTTTGTTGCCTCTGTCGTTATCATTGCGCGTCCACCCCATGAGTTTTCAGAGACCGCAAAGGGACTGTTTGCTGTAGGGGTACTGCTGGTTTCGGTGCTGCGTTGCATGAGTTCTTATGGATGTCAGCCATCATGCCAAAGATGTATAGCATGTGGCTGAGACCATTTGAGCCTGGGTGGACCGGGGATGCCGCGGGCGGAGAGGAAGGATGGTGGAGCAGGTATGTGAGGCTTGAAAGGGCGCTGGGAAGGCAGGAGCATAAGGCGTTTAAAGTCGCTATACGCTGTGGTAGAGCGGTAAAAGGAACGCACAACTGCAAAAAGAGAGACAAAGTCAGAAACGGGGATTTGAGCGCTGAAGCGGAAGCGATGTGTTATGCCGATCAGTAGATTGAACCTTTTGCCCTCTTGTTGGACTTATGAATACGAGCCCTCTCTACTCGGCTTCGCATCGCTGCTTAGCACAAGCGCTTTACATTCCCGATAATATCTTCTAGCGGCCTACAGCCGCCCGAAATTTCGTTCTCTGGTCCCTCGGCCTCCTCCTCCTTGATCATCGCCTTGAACATGTCCGCCGCCCCAGGTTGCCTCTCAACAAGGCCACCACCGCCAGGGCCAAGTCCCAGGGCGGCATCAATCTTGGCCAACATGCTCTGGCTCAACTGGGCGACAATGACAATCTGCAGGCCGACGTTTCCGCCAAGCTGGAAGCCGCCAAGAGCAAGGCCGGGAAACAGCGGCGGCAGGGCGGATGAGCGAAGAGGGGGGGGAAAGTTTTGAAGCGAGGCGTCGATGCAGGCGAAGATGGTGCGGTAGATGCGGCGGAGGGCGGCGTAGCAGGCGAGG
Source organism: Diplodia corticola (assembly GCF_001883845.1). Lineage (NCBI taxonomy): Eukaryota > Fungi > Ascomycota > Dothideomycetes > Botryosphaeriales > Botryosphaeriaceae > Diplodia > Diplodia corticola. Next base: position 42,175 of record NW_017971532.1, read on the forward strand.
ATGGAGAGGGTGGTGGGGATTTCGGGGCGCAGCAGCCCCACGTCTGAGGGAGTAGCTGAGGAGTTCGAGATTAAGGTTGGGTTCGAGGTGGGAGGAGATGAAGACGAGGACTGTGGGGCGGCGGAAAAGTAATGCAGGATCTCGAGGAGTTGGGCGGACGTGGTGAACATTCGACCGATGGGAACGCTGCATCCGCAGTTTTCGTGCACAGCGGCGTCGGCGCGAAGCGTGGCGATGGAGGATTCAGTTGCTACTCTAGAGGCGCGCACCGTGTTGAGGTCGGCCAGCAGCGCCGAGTGCAGGTCTCCGAGCTTCTGGAGGCATTCCTGGCGGCTGTCGGTGGGCGGAGAAGGCACCTCGTGCATTCGTGTGTCATCGGGCGACTGCTGAGGAATGGGCGGTAGAAGGGCTTGGAAGTCGAAGTCGCCGTCGAGGAATGGCAGATCGAAGATGGTGGGGGGCGAAGGCGCCGTCTGCGGCTGAATGAAAAAACAGTCGGATTCGCTGGGACTACCTGAAGGAGGGGTGGGCTGCAGCTGCATCGCAGGAGACTGCATCTGTTGCGGCGTGTGGCAATGAGCGTGCTGGGGCTGTGGCAGCGGGGGGCGGCCTGTGGGCAGGGCATGGCCAGTGGTGCAACGAGCGCCTGCTTTGAGGCATCGGCGGCAGGGTCCCGTCACACTCTGCTGGGCGTCGCGCTCGCATCGGAGCTTATGTGCCCGGCAGCGGTCGCATGCCGATCGACGCGACGACCCATCGTTGGTAGACATGTTTTGTTGTGTTTGTGACGTCCAGCCGAGCCACCGAAAGCTCCGGCTGATGACTTGTGCCTTAGTACTTCAATAGCGGCTAACAATCCCACTCCGAAAACACCCGGCGTCCCCGCTACACCCTCTTCGGAGGGTTTTTGTGCCGCACTGGCTCCAGCCACTCCGAACTCCGCTCCGACATTCACCATTCGGGTTTGACAGGTTTTCAAGCATCGATACAGATCAACAGTCGGCGCCCATGAGAGAAAGACATTAGAAGTATCAGCGGGTTTACCAAACCAGTTCCCTCCATCTCCGTGATTTCTCAAGAATTTACACAGTGTTGCTTCCCATGGGTTTCCCACCGTCGGTTTTCTTCTCGAGCCCATGCTCATTCTCGAGCTCCGTTCTAAGCGTAAGCTCCTTCTCGAAGAAGGCCGCAACCAGCGCCGTGCCCGCGAATACCACAGCAATCGTCCAGCTCCTGCTCAAACTCCGAGAATACGCGCCAATAATTTGGCTCCTCAGTGGCTCTTGAAAGCTGTTGATGAAGTCCCTGGACGCACGCTCGTAGGCCTTACCGTTCGACAGCATAACACGGACGCCTGCGTCGTCGATGCTCGGCAGCAGCTGGTCGAACCGGTTGTTGAAAATAGCAGCGGGTATCGCAATGCCCCAAACCGTAGCAATGCTGCGTATGAAGGCGAGTGTGGCAGTCGTCGACGCGGCCTCCGTCTCGGGCACGCCAGCCTGTACCGCCGGCAGCAGCGTGCTGATCACCGTGCCCAAGCCCGCAGCCACCAACCCTTGCAAGACGACCCAAACAGCTGTGTGCGTGTGAGCGTCGAGCACAGACAGAGAGCCGACGCAAATGGTGGCGATGAGCATGCCGCCAATGTTGGCCGGCTTGTAGCGCCCCGTTTTTGAAACGACTCCGCCGGCGATGGCGGCAAAGGGAGCAAAGATGGTGACTGTGGGCAGCATCATGACGCCAGCCCGGGTGGGCGTGGCCCGCAGTACGGCCTGGAAGTAGACGGGCAGGAAGAACGTGACCCAGTAGGTGACAATCGCGTGCTGGAAGGTGACAAAGTAGGCGATGCAAGAGGTGCGGTTCGTAAAGAGGCGGGGCGGAATGACGGGGTTTGGGGCAAAACGGGAGCATTCGAACAGGGCGAAGATGACGAAGCCAAGTATGCCGAGGATAAGAGGGACGAGGGTGTGCGGAGAGGACCAGGCATAACGGGTGCCGCCGTAGGTGACGGCGAATAGCGTGGCAACGGTGGCGCCCATGATAATGGCATTACCAATGTAGTCGATGCGCTTGAGTTTGTTGGCGAGCGATGCCTCGTTTTGGAAGGCTGTACGGAGGAAGGCCCAGAGGAGGACGAGGGCCAAGCCGCAGAAGGGCAAGTTGAAGTAGAAGACCCAGCGCCAGGATGTATTGTCAACAATGGCGCCACCGATGACGGGCCCGGCAGCAGATCCAACGGTGACGATCATGAATAGCAACCCCACGTACATGCCTCGCTCGCGGAGAGGCACCAGATCACAGATGATGACGTCGATGAGCATGTTTAGGCCGCCGGCGCCGATGCCCTGAACGGCACGGCCTGCGATCAGCATAGTGGAGCTCATTGCACCGCCACAGATGCCGCTGCCCAGGCCGAAGATTGCGACCGCACCCAGCATGTTCCATCTGCGCCCGAATATATCTGCAAGTTGTCCGTATAGCGGCTGGACCGCAGCGCTGTGGCAAAGAGGTCAGCTGAATAAAAGATACGGTGGATGTTTCCCAGCTTACCTGGTGAGAAAGTAGGCGTTGACCACCCACGAATAGTTTTCTCCGGGGCCAAGGTCCCGCGAGATGGTCGGCAGCGCCGTGGATAGAATGACGCCCTCCATGCCACTGATCAGAGCAGTGACGGCCAGGCCGAAGAAGATGGCCCAGAACCTCCATCCGTACTTGTACTGCTTCGGTGATGAGCCTTGGCTTTCTTCATATTGAAGGATGCCAAGCCTAGCCGTGTCGTCGCTCTTGCGCGAGACGGACTTGGCTCTGTCGCTCATCGAGTCTAGCTCGCTGCGTGCGTGGCCGTTGTTGGAGTGGTCTTTGGGTTCCATCGTTTGCTCAAATGGGTGGAGGCAATTTCATAGAATTATTTCGTGCAACAAAAACAAGCGCGAGTAGAATCGAGAATGATGATGGCGTTGGTCTTGCTGCTGAAACGGCATTGCAGCCAGTACAGCTCTTATATAGCGGATGCCATTTGATTTGCTCCGGAGACTGGGCCGGCACTTCAGCCAGTTTCGGGGTAACGTGATTCGGAGGCTTTCTTAGTCAGCTCCGAAGTGTTGGGGCCTCACCAAGATACAACCCTCTCCTTTCAAGGCCCGTGTCACTTCTTGACTCCTACCGTGTGGAACGGCCATTCAAAGCCAGTGACCGCGGCACTCGCTCAGCCCGTTCACCTGGGTCGATCAGTCCATCGGCCTCGGCCACAACGGCCGCTACGCCCCCTTCGCTTTGGCATATATCGGCCGCCTCGTCCCCATCCTCCCAGAGTCGCATCCGCGCAGGCTTTCTCTGCCACCGAAGCCATCTGCACCGCGTACCATGCCATCGCGACCACTGGGGCCATCAGCGTGGGAATGATGGTGCACGTGATCGGCTGCCAAGGTGTTGCGTTTTGTCAAACTATGGCTACCAGTTCGACCTGGCTCTGGGAGTGGATGAAGCCGATGAGAACTTCGCCACTGGCCTGACGTAATGGGTCGGGGCGGTCAAGGAAGCATTTGAGACGGCGGTGAGGAGGATTATCATACGGTTCTTTAGTTGATAGCGAGCAACGCTCTGCCCAGCGTTGCTAACCTAGACGAACCTATTTCCACAGCGTAAATATCCGAATTCCAAAGCGAGAAACGGTCAAGAAGTAGATGATACGAAAAGTACGAAGTGATGGCAGTGCTTACCGGCAAAAGATGATACCTTCTCGTCGGGCGTGGAGCGATCATGGTCAAATGGCAAGCTGCCAGGCAGACTGTGTTGAAAAAGAAAAAGCATTTCGAAATCTCTCCAATCTATAGAAGTGCTTGCCAGGTAAGCCACGGTGTAAACAATCCCATTATCTACACGATATCACTACCCATACTAAGATTCCGAAATCATTTGTCTGATGATGAATATCACATGTCCATCATGAAGACAAGCATGTGCTTCATCGTTGTGTATTCATGACATGTGATATTCATCGTCTGACATCGTTCGATGCTCTTCTTGAAACACGCTGAAAACGAACTCACGACACGTGTTACAGGAGTCCCATCTACCGAGAAGATGTTCAACTCTGTGCCAACATTCATCAGTTACAATCTCGTCTGCAACTTTTCGGCCTTTGTTCTTTTTCTTTTTTGAGGGGATGGCTTTCCAATCGACTACAGCTGGTAGGGTCTCGATGACCTCCTATTTGATAGCTGATCGCGTCTTCTTCTTCTTCTTCTTGTCTTTCTTTGCTGTCGAAACCGGGACCCAGTCCTCCTCGTCATCTGGCTCCTGTAGTTTCCCAGCGTCTGCTTCCTCTAGAGGCTGTGCACCTTTTTTGCATTGTTCCAGCTCTGGGCCATCATCTGTTTCGAATCAGTGTGAGCTGCGCGTACAACCACTACCGAGTCAACCAGATGCAGGAATACGTACAGGGAATGTTAGCAGAAAAAGCATCGGAATCATGCTGTCTGTGATCGGAGCTAGTCCCTTCTTTGGTATCATAAGAAACGACCGAAAACGAATCATGCGTGAGCCCTTCAGACTTGGCCGTTCCCGATAGAGAAAGACAATCCGCCTCCACTGGAGGCTCCTCTGGAGGCGCTGGCATATGGAAGGACTCTCCTGTGTTTCTGGTCTTGTCTTTCTCTGAAACACTCGCCTGCATGTCGTCGAGGATGGCTGCAAAACTGACCACCATTGCTCTTGCAAAACGCGAGCTAAGTTTGATGCGGGGCACCTTGCCCGAGAGGTTGGCGAGTTCCGCGAAGGTTTTCTTGAGTGTATCTGTTAGGTAAGCTTCCAGAAACTCATCCTCGTCCGAAGTATCAGACATGACTGCCTCTAGGTGTTCCAAGATGTCTCCTGCTGGTACACCGGGCTTAATGGAACGGATTTTCTCCATCGCCAGGATTTGCAGCTCGCGTAAGCCATATTTGCTTGCAGTAACGTAAAGGTTCAGAGCCCGCTGGTGCTCCCTAATGTCCCTCGCGACTAAACTTGCCTCCCCGCTTCGTAGAGTCTCGTATTTTCCTGTGTGGAGGAAGTGCACGAGTGGATGGGCGATGTCTGAATCGATGTCGGAGAGGCAAATTGTGCGAGTATAGTCATAATACTCGGGGTCGGTATTGATGGAAGACGGAAGAAGAGCAGCGGGAACGTTGTACTGAATTCCTTCGGTCCCAAAACGAAGCGCCATAGTAGCACTGGTGTATGGACTGAAGCGTGTCAGGATAAGCCCACTCCAATAACCCTTTTTACAGCAGCCTAGCGAGATGAGGACAACTTACGAAGTATCCGGCCGATCGTCCTCTGGTACTGGAAGCTCCGGCGCCGCTGGAGCTGGCTCTGGCTCTTCCCTTGGGGTTACCGACCATGTTTCTGGCCGATTCGCCTGTCTTCTGCGTTTCTTCTTTTCCTTCTTCGAAAGGTGTTCCATGTTGGACTTGCAATGAAATTTTGTGGCAGAAATTGTTGGGGTTTGTGTTTGGCAGAGAAAGATCGATGGGGGAAGTAGAGGCGGGCAGTGCTCCAATTGTACTTGAGTCTATCCTTGCGTCTGAAGTACGCCTTGCCGCACTTAGCGCCCGCATTCCGCCCCAGAGTTCAGGTGCTGCACGAATGCCTGGACCTTGACGGTTTGGCAATGGTGATTGGTTGGAATGCGAGCTCGCTTGTGGTGGCGTTACATACAGCTGCGGCACGAACGGCACAGCTGCTTGATAACGCATGGCTTAGCGCTTGCTGCCTGCTGAGGCGCAGTTTCCGGAATGATGCAACGCCTCTATTCCCTGCTATCTCGACTGATAGCTGTGTTGGCAAGCGCCTCACCAACCGCCGGCCACATGCACAATCCGCAATCCAAACCGTCGGGAATGTCGAAGGCCTGTGCCACATGAAACCCTGGCAGGGGCTGTGTTCCGTAGTGGACAGAAAGTCCCCATTTGACACAGGCGATATGGCAGACAGCGGATTGACGCGCCCTCGTCCACTAGACTCTATGCGGTCTACGTCTACTTTGTTTCTCCCGGCTACGCCAGTCGCCCAGTAACTTATGAACGCCATAGATTCCGCTGGAGGAAAAAAAGTAGGAATGGCTGCACAAAGAAGCTTAAATCGACTCGAGGGGCCACCTGCTTCACCTCCACTATAGTATCAATCATCTTCATTTCCCTGGCATGGCCAGCAACGTATCTCTAAGCCCTCTATTCTCCTCCTCAAGACGGGCAATGCAAGCCGATAGATCGTCAGCCCTGCTTCTCAGTCTTTGAACCCTCCTCGTCAGTTCCTCCTCGCGCTGCTTCTTCTTGACCCGGAAGCGTGCAGAGGCAGCGTTGTTCCGCTGGCGCTTGTCGTCCATTCCAGCTAGCCGCTGGAGCTCTTCGGCTACGCAGTCATGCTTCCCTGGCAACGATTCAATCATTCGAAGTGCATCCTCCCAGTCTTGTACGGAAGGGCCAAAATTCTTTGAGTGAGCACTTGGCAGCAGGGGTTCAGTGAAGTTGAGTCGTTGTGGCGCCGGGGGGCCGCTTAGTTGGGTATGGATATCGTCCAGCTTGAGGCAGTTAAAGGTCCCTGAATCGTCGAAGTAAGCAATTGGAGTAAGGAGCGAGCTGTTCTTACATCAGAGTTGGACGTGCAGCAGTCGCTAAAAATATAAAAACTGACCAAAGTAAAGCACACGCCGTGCAATTTATTGAGTTTGACAAAATACATCTACTCGAATTGCAAATAAAAAGAAAAGCCAGTTCAGTCCTGCAAACTTACCTTGCAAGCTAGAGTCTGTATTTAATTTAATACCCTCTGTTCCCGTCCATTGGCCACCGTACCCAGAGACTTCAGCATATGGTGATGCTTCGATAGAGGGGTGCCGTGATACTTGGGGATCCCAGTCAATAAACAGAGCGAAATCGTCCTCGACGGTATGGCTGTCTTGGACACCGAGGACATCTTGGCCAACATCTTGGATACCCTGTAGGCATTCGTCGATTTGGTGTAAGGTATGCTCCAACAACCAAGACATTGTGTTAGAGAGTCGAATTTGGCTGCTCGCGAAGTGGTTAGCGGCCAAGCACGGATATAGGAAGTAGTGCACGCACGGTGCACCTTAGTCATTGCGAAATGACCGGAGACCGACCGTGTTTGTAACGCTTTCGGAGCTTTCTGGAGCACTTTCTCTCAATCACACTCCTGCGTATGAGCTATGGGTGCAAGATGAAAATTGGTAGTATGAGAGCAACAATCAGAAAAGGCAATAGATAGGGTCCTACCGTTAACAGTGCTTGCTCGTACCTCTCCAGATGGAAATATACTCTCACCTCTACATTTCATTCGGTTACCGAGATCGCGATGAGATATAAAGATGCAGCTGTCTAGTTTATCGAATTGGAAGAAGCCTTCTACGTACTACAGATTTTCAACACAATTTGCTCGATTCTTGGGGACCTCGTCAATCTGCAGTCCCAATATGGATACCCTGCTCACTTCACTCAACAGTGACCTCGAAGGCCTACTGCAGACACTGAAGTCTGAAGAGGTCAATCTGAAGCTCCACAATTCATTACACGACCATGGCGAAGGAGCGCTTCCCGACCCAAAGTTGAGCAAGCTGGCCAGCAAATCCATCGACCTTCTCCATGAAATCGAACAGATGCTCGAACCAGGTCACTTGGTCCTTGCAGACCACTTCTTAGGTAGATTTCAGGATCACCCCTCAGATTTACACTTCTGACCAAATCGTAGGCTATGTCCATGCGAAATGCCTTGTCGGGGCAGTGAATCTCAAAGTTGCGGACAGATTGCGCGAGATGGGCCCCACGAAGATGGAGGATTTGGCAGCTGCTTGCCAAGCCCGTCCAGATCGGCTTCATCAGGTGATGCGCGTCCTCAGCAGCAACGGCATATTTGCGTATGACAAGTCCGCAGAGGAGTATCGGAATAACCATACGTCCACCCTCCTCCTATCCGATCATTGGACCCAATGGCACAACTGGGCTACCCTGTACGGCAATCAATTCTACGACATGGCTCGGGGGATTCCGGACTCGCTACAAAAGGACGCAACACGCTCGCCCGCCCAAATCAACTACGACACAGACGTGGATATGTTCAACTATTTCAAGAGCCGCGGCTGGGTGCCGCAACTGCACAAGACTTTCGGAGCTGGAGCGACCGCTCAAGCGCCTGGCATCCTGGCAGATTACCCCTGGTCGCAAATCGCGAACGAGACAGTCATCGATATTGGCGGCGGTGGCGGTGCGTTTATCGCTTTACTGCTTCGAGCGCACGAGACGATGCGGGGCGGCATCTTCGACCAGCCGCACATCATCGACCATGTCCGGCCGTTCTTCCACGAGCCAGGCGGGCAATTCGCAGACCTGGGGCCACGCGTGAGCACGGAGAACCTGATCGGCGGCGACTTCTTCAAGAGCATCCCGCCGTCAAAGGTCTACACGATGAAGTGGACTCTGCATGACTGGAGAGAAGGCGATGCGAGACGGATCTTGCAGAACATAGCAAAGGCCATCATACCAGGGGAGAACAGCCGGCTGATAGTGCTTGAGTCGATTCTCGATACGACGCGTAGCTCGAGGCTGGCAAGATACGGCGATATGAACATGATGATTGCTGCGGATGGAGTGGAGAGGACGTGGGATGAGTGGGTTGCTTTGGCGGAAAGTTCAGGTTGGGTCATTACGAAAGTGTACCCGTTGCGTAACGCGTGGCACTGTGCGTTCGAAATGAGACCAAAAGCCTGGCAACAGTGAGAGACTGGCGGTCTTGCCGTTGGAAGGCGCCCGGGTGGGCGAGTTGCGTGGGAACAGAGTCAAAGACTGAACAATTTCTTTTTATCTCGAGTAGTTTTATTCCTTTGTTTGCTCACCACCCAATGAAAAGTTATGCTGTACCTCTAAACGTGCATCGGCCCATGATCCACGTGCACAAATTGTATGCCCTGCGGAGATTTTCTTGAAAAAGTACGACTCTACGCAGCCCTGCAGATTGCTGCGCGGACCCACCTCTCGTTTTGGCGATACCAAGGCTCAGTAAGCTCAAAAAAGCTACGGAATCTCGCAGAAGCGCCATACGGGCAAGCAAGAGCACATGATAGGTCTGGATATATTGGTCCGTAACCATTCTTATTGCTCGGACAAGGGCAAGGAAAATACAAGAGCGACGTGTCTAGTTCTCTTACGCTTTTCAACAAGCCCAAGCGCGGGGTCACTGAAGCGGCCAGCAGAACAAGTAGGAGTTTCGAGTGACTGATCTCTTTTGCAGTCTGCACGCCAGCCCTTCCTCTCCGGTAGATTCTTGTCCTCATAGGTACGGTGTGCAAAAGGAAGCGTACGGATCGTTTGGAAGGACCAGCATCGCTGGGCTCGGTTTCCGAAGCGAAAACTGGTGTCCCTTGCAACTTGTGGCCGGAGAACGGGTCGATGGCGGCAAAGACTTGCTTTCGCTCCAAGTCATGCATCGATACGTATGTGTTCATGTCGCGCAGCAGCCTCCAGGCCATCAGATCAAGAAGACGAGTAATTTTTGCCTCATTATCAATGGTTGATGGTTGTAGATGGTTGTCTGCGTGAAGCTCTTCGTAAGTCCGAGGGTACAAGACTGAAGACGTCTCTGTGAACGCATGGCTGCCTCACCTGAAGCCCCGGCAGAACTCGGGACAGACTCTGCCATCGCCCCGTGTTAATCTCCTTATGTGGCGAGTCCAAACAGATGGGAGACTGTGGTCGGTCTCCGAACACAGGTACACATGTGAGGCGGAGCTCGGATAATTACCAGTGTGGGATTCTAAGAAGTAGCATTTAACAGGTGCGCGTGGTTGGCACAAGACCAATTTTTGTTTTGAAAAGAAAAATAATAAAAAACACGACGCGTTCCACCATGCTCCTCACCGTCTGTTCTGAGAGACAGCTCATCCTTTCGTCCATCGCAAAAGCACTGGGCCTTCCCGTGGATGGCATCGACACTTCCAAGAGCTTTACGGAACTGGGCGGGCACTCGTTATCGGCGGTGGAAGTCCAACATGAGTGTAAGAAAATTGTTGAAAAGCCACCCACCGTTCTCTCATTACTCGTTTCTCCTTCGATAGAAGAGCTCCTTCCCGCTCGAAAAAGGTTCAGCTCGTATCAAGAGGCTGGGCCTTCGAGAGCCAACACGCCTGCCACGACTGATTCGGGATTCGTCGAACCGGCATCGTTTGATGGAGACATGGAACCGGCGGACACGTTCTCAACATACACAAGCCCGGAGGATGACGGATTCGGACAACAGACGGACACGGCGGAAGCAACGGTTCCATCCTCGCTGGACCGACGCGCTTCCCAGCACCAAACACAAGCGGACACGAACACGACAGAGGCACCAGCAACGGACATGCAGGTGGTCTTCATCCGAGGCGGGCAGAGCACAATACGGTATTTCGAGACATGGCGGTTGGAAGACGTTGTCGTGATGAAGCATGCGTGGAAGAGGGTGGTCAGCATGGAGCCGATTTTCCGAAGTGTGTTTGAGGAAGACACGCCAAACTCGTACACGATGCGGCTACGGGAGGTTTCGATTCCTTGGGAAGAAGTCGTCACCTTCGACCGGCAGTCATACCAGGCGGAGATGGCAAAGCAAGAGTCTCACCTGGTGCCGGGGTTCCGGTTCAGAAGCGTCATATTCCGATCTCCGGACTGCAGCCGCAGCGAGGCGACCATCGTCCTCTCGGTGCATCATGCGCTGCTCGACGGGTTCTCCATGGAGCAGCTGGCGGAGAAGGTCCGGCGGGTGGCGCTCGGAGAGAAGGACGTGGCACCGGGCAAGTCCTTTCTGGCTGCCGCCCAGGAGCTCGACGCGATCAAGAAGGAATCCTCTGCGGAAGCGATTGAGTTTTGGGCGAGGAAGTCGGCCGAGTACGTGGGTGCGGCAGCCAGCCTGGGTCTGCCCAGGCCCGAGGGACGCAGAGAGGACCGAGACCGAGACCGAGACAACGAGGTGTACATCGACTTCGACCATCTCACCGACCGGCTCCACGAGACTTGCAGGGCGCTCGGCATCACGGTGGCGTCGTTCTTCCACGCAGCGTGGGCGCTGGTGCAGGCGCTCTACACGGATTCGGACAAGGTGGTGTTTGGTGCAATACTCAGCGGAAGGAACCTCCCAATCGACGGCATCAGCAGCGTCATCGGCCCGCTGCTGAACACGCTCCCGCTGCACGTCTCGATCGACTCGGGCAGCTCGACGGGCGACTTTGTGCGACGCATCCTGCGGGACCTGGCCGAACTCTCGTGCTTCCAGTGGAGCACGCCGGCGCACGGGTTTGCGCGCAACTTCGAGGCGGCGCTGTCTGTGACGCGCGGGCTCCAGGCAGCTTCGCACGGCCACGGCGCGGTGCAGCCCATGCGCGCGCCTTGCTACGACTTCGAGAGCAACATCCCACTGAGCATGGCGCTGGACGAGGCGGCCATGAACCTGCGGCTGGTCTACCACCCGGACTGCTACAGCCGCGAGACGGCCGAAGGGCTGGCATCCTGCTTCGTCAACGCGCTCGAGAGACTGACGTATCCCACGAGCGTCGGGCAGTGCCTCGATTCGCTGATCACGGTGCCGATGCAGAGGCGGCTGCGGGTGCTGGGCAACTGCATCTCGGGCCTGACAACGCGTGTTGCCCATCCCGAGGACCTCGTCTCGCTGTTCGAAGCGGCAGTGGAGGCACACCCCGACGCCGCTGCCGTGGAAATGGGCGAGCGCAGCCTCAGCTACCGGGAGCTCGACCAGCGCGCGTCGCAGGTTGCCGCCGCACTGGCCGAGCTGCACGTCGCCGAAGACGAAGCCGTCTGCGTGCACGCCGACGGCAGCGTCGACTGGGTGGTCGGGCTGATGGGAGTGCTGAAGGCCGGGGCCACCATGTGCAGCCTCGACGCCACGCTGCCCCACGACCTGCGCACCACCATGTTTGCCGCCGCCCACAGCAGAGTCTTCGTGGTCGGCAACGAGTCGCAGCTGAGCTTCCAGCCCGACGACTGCACCCACTGCCTCGTATTGGACACGCTCACCGCCAGCGCTCCCCCGGCGCGGACGGAGCCGTGCACGCCGCGACGTCTGCGGCCGTCGGCGGCGGCATACCTGTGCTTCACGTCCGGGTCGACAGGCACGCCCAAGGGCGTCGTGTGCACGCACCAGGGGCTCGTGGCATTCCAGAAGGACGTCGAGGTGCGGCTGCACGCAGGGCCGGGCGTGCGGGTGGCTCAGTTCATGTCGCCAGCGTTTGACGGCAGCATCCACGAGATCTTCTCTGCCCTGAGCTACGCCGCCACCCTCGTGCTGCGCAGCACCGCCGACCCGTTCGCCGTGCTGCGCCGGGCCGACAGCGCCATCATGACGCCCTCGGTCGCGCGCACCCTCCCCGCCGCCGACTTTTCCAACCTCAAGACGGTAAGACGCCCGCCCCCTGCCTGCCCGCTGCCCGCTGCCTGCCCGCCGCCTCCCGCCCCCGCACACCGCTGACCCTGACCCGCACACCGCTGACCCGCCTCCCCCCAGGTCTACCTCGTTGGCGAGCAAGTGCCGCCGTCGGTGGTCGAGCAGTGGGCGCCTGGCCGCAAGCTCTACAACATGTACGGCCCAACCGAGGGCACCTGTGGCGCCACCATCGCGCGGCTGACCCCCGGCCGCGCCGTCACCATCGGCCGCCCGAACCCGACGTCGCGCGTCTACCTGCTGGGCCCGGCCGGCCGCCGCCTGGTGCCGCCCGGCGCCGTGGGCGAGATCTGCATCGCCGGCGTGCAGGTCGCGCGCGGCTACGTGGGCCTGCCCGCCGAGACGGCCGCGCGCTTCGTTGCCGACCCCGTGTGCCCCGGCCTGGACGAGATGATGTACCGCACCGGCGACCGCGGCTTCTGGAACCAGCGCGGCGAGCTGGTGTGCCTGGGCCGCACCGACCGCCAGCTCAAGCTGCGCGGCTTCCGCCTCGACCTCGACGACCTCGAGCTGCGCATCGCGCGCGCCCTGCCCGCCGGCGCCATCACCGCCGTCGCCCTCACCCGCGCCTGCCGCGGCGACACGCTGGTCGCCATGGTGCAGCCCGCCGCCCTGGACCCCGCCGCCGTGAGGGCCGCCGTCGCCCGCCAGCTGCCCAGGCAGGCCGTGCCCTCGGCCATTGCCTGCGTCGACGAGTTTCCCATGACGCGCGCGGGCAAGGTCGATCTGAAGGCCATCGCTGCGCGGCTCGCCAATTTTGCTGCATAGTAGTAGTATGTACATATATATAGACTTGTTGTTGACCAACTATTGAATTTTCCATCCATAACTTCCTGCTGGTGCGTGGCGTGACTCCATGGGCAGGGGGTACGCAATGGCGGTGCCAGAGAGCCAGGTACGGAATCCTGTAGGAATGCCATGCAGGGGTGGCACGTGGGTACGCAACCGCAGTCCCAGAGAGCCGGCTATCGAATCCTGCAGGAATGTCATGCAGGGGGCCAGGTCAGGTACATATGCAACGCCCGTCCCAGAGAGCCAGCCATCGAATCCTGTAGGAATGATACTAATGTCCACCATGCAGGGGAATTCACGCACTGCTTCGGCAACGGTTGAAAATTGGCAAGACACTACGTCCGTATGCGTAGACTGCAACTCCATCTGATCTGCGAGATGAGACAAAAGATGCAGCAACGGTTGAAAATAGCAAGACGCTATGCGTAGATTGAAACTCCATTTGATCTGCATGACAAGACAAAAGAAACCAACTATAGTAACACCTTGAACAAATCGATCCTCGACGTCACCTTCCCCCTCAGCTCCGACACCATGCCGGCGCAGGTGCTCTGACACGCCGCGTTCGCCGCCGCGCCCGAGGGCGGCAGCACCACCACCTGCTGCAGCTTGCCCATCGCGCTCTGCATCTCGGCCAGCCGCTTCATGATGAGGGCGCGCAGCACCACCCTCCGGTCCGCGCCCCTCACCGAGTACGTGCCGCACCGCAACGGCGCCTCCTCGTCGTGCGCCAGCCCGCCGCCCATGATGAGGGAGGACAAGCCTTCGCCACGCGTCGCCGCCCCGCCCGCCGCCCCGTTGGCCCCGTTCATGGCCGCCCCATCCGCCCCGTTGTTGTTGGCGGCGGCGGCCGTGGCCCACAGCGTGCCCATGCCCAGCGCCATCGACACCTCGTCCATGGCCTGGCACACCATCAGCGCCGACGACAGCCGCCGCCCGCACTGCCCGCAGCACAGCACCCGGAAGCAGTGGTCGAGCAGCACCTTGGACTTTTGCACCGCCGTCGCCAGGAACGCGCTGTTGCTGCCGCCCGGGCCGCTGCAGCGCGACGTCGTCGGCCGCGACTCGGCCAGCTGCTGCAGCAGCGTCGCCGCGCAGAGGCACTCCCCGCCCATGTCGACGTCGACGTCGACGTCGTGCATCGCCTGGTCGAGGCTGCTGCTGCTGCTGCTCTCGGCAGTCGACGACGACGACGACGAGGATGATGATGACGATGACGACGATAACGACAACGACGACGAGTTCGAGTCGTCCACGCATCCGCGTAGGTAACCACCGCTGCCGCCGCCGCCGCCGCCGCCGCCGCCGCCGCCGCCGGGGAAGTTGTTGCCGCAGTCTTGTTGCATGGGGCTGAGCATAAAGTCAAACGTCAATGCCGAGTGGTCGACGTGGTGCAGCCCGGCCGCCGATGATGCGGGCTGGTGGCTGGCGAAGTCGTCGGGGAACAACATGGCGGAGAAGGCGTCGTCGTCCGCCGCCCCGAAGTGGACGTCGACCATGCTTGAGAAGGGGTCGACGTCGTGGCATTGCTGCTGCTGCTGCTGCGGTGGCTCTGATTCGTCGTCATCGTGGCCCGTCGACGGTGAAGGTTGTTGTTGTTGTTGTTGTTGTTGTTGTTGTTGTTGCTGCTGCTGCTGCTGTTCCTTCTCCAGAAAGCCGGACATGGTCATTGTCGAGTTGGGCTGCGGCGAGGGCGAGGCGCCGGCGCAGGGGCCGGATATGGGAGAAAAGCCGGACCTCGCGGCTGCGGCGCAGGTGGACGGCACGGGAGGAGCGGAAGGTGACGAGGCGGCGGCCAAGGCGGGCGGAGCCGCCGCCACTACGATCGTGTCGTAGTCGACGTCGCCGGGGAGTGCGGAGTCTTTGCGGGGAGGGGACGGCGCCGTGTTGGGGGTTGGCAACGCCGTCTGCGGGAGGGCTGCCGTCGTCGAGGAGGCATGGGTCTGCGCAGGCTGCTCGGCGGGCGTCGTCTTGCGGGGTCGGGGGCGTCCAGCGCGGCGGGACGGGCTGTAGACGCAGTCGATGTTGTACTTGACGCACCGGCGGCACGCGGGTCGTTCCTGGCCGCAGCGGATCTTGGATGCCTGGCAGCTGTCGCAGGACAGGCGGATCTTCGGCGCCTTGGGCTGCTGCCCGGCTCGTCTGTTGGGGATGCGGCCGGATTCCATGGTGATGGTGCGTTTCCGGAGCACAATTGCGTCTTCGGGGCGGGTGTTGATAAAGCAGCGAAGTGCTGCCCTTTGTGCGGGGGGCCAACTCCCACAACTCCCAGCAGACGCGGGGGCGCAGGAGTCAGTCCGACGCCGCCGCCAGGGCCCTGATTCGCTGCGTGTAATCCCGCAGCTGTTGGAGGTTCGCATGGACAATGTCGAGGAAGGATTCCGCCGGCCCGCCCGCTTCCAGCGTGCCGAGGGCGGCCTTGAGCAGCGCCATGACCTTGGAGAAGTGGGAGAGCTGCAGGGCCATCAGCTCGCGACTCAGCATCTCGGCGTCGGTGGGATCCAGGTCGTAATTTCCCAGCGATATCCGCGCCGCACACGCGCTGCCGTCGTCGCCCAGCCACGTGCGCCGCACCCACTCGATTATGCACGCGCTGAGCACCGTCACGCTGGCCAGCGAGAACCGGTGCTGCCGGCACCGCTCGCAGTTCAGCACCGTCATGCAGCCCACCTCGCTGCTCTCCATCAGCTCCAGCGACCTTTCCAGCGGCACCGCCGACCCTTCCAGCTGCTCGACCCGCATCAGCACCCGCAGCGCCGACAGCGTGCAGCTGCAGTTGGTGGCCATGTTCTCCTGATGTCAGTATTATTATCCCGATTGCAACTTACAGCTTCTTCCCTTTTGGTAGTGCCGCCGAGAAAGGCCTCACATCATCGCCTCTTAAATGGACGACGATTGACGATTCGGTCTCCGTCCCGCAGCCGTGTCTCGGCACCCGATGCAGCATTTAGTCTGATGAAGCGCGATGTATGCTCACCAGCGCAGGCGAGCATCTCAGACAAGCTCGAGTTGGGCCAACATGGCCAAGGAACCCATCTCGCCCGATGCTGCAGCAGCTGGTGTCTGGGCGTTTTCGCTTGTGCCGGGTGCCCGCGGCGTGCCCGGGCCTGACTGAGCCTCGCCGTCCATTCCACCCGGCCGAGACGCGTGGCCGTGGAGACTGCTGTCTTGCATTGAATAATGAAGCTTCAGTCAACGTGCATCATTCGACTGTCGACCTTACTGCCTTGGTCGTGGTCCGAAACGTGACAATATATTATACTTTACGTAGCTCCATCGGTGTACGTTGGGAACGGGGCCGGCTAGGTAACGTGTCCTCCCACCCCCTAACAATGCCAGTGTAGAGTCGAATGACTGGGCCGTCAGATGGTTTGTTACATGGCTTTGAGTATACACGAATGCTTAATGCTTTTGTTTCAGACGAATCACCATGCAATAACCAAGTAATGGTGTGTATGATGGGCTACGGCAGGCTACGGCAGACTATGTTAGGGCACGGTGTAACAGTTTTTAAGGTAACTGTGTTTCGTTGTAAGCGAGGCTATCTCCTACCTACTAAACGAAACCTATCCGCATGCCCGGGTACTCGGTACTACACTAGAACAAGAGGGGGAGCACTTTAGCAAGCCCCGTTGGGACCTACTGCAAGGCCGCATCACATCTGGTTCTGTACATAGCATAGCTCCGTGTTGGTGGCCCCTGCGAGGAGGGACCACCTTCTATTCTTGACAAGACTGTGTTGTTGGTGGCCCCTGCGAGGCCCCATCACTTCTAGTTCTGTGCAGATCTGTGCTGGTGGTCTGAGACGCGAGCCCGTATCGCCCGCCGTACCTAGGCCCCGCGGTTACATGGCTTCTTGTCGATTGGAAGTTGCCCTTCGAGTCTGATCGGTTGAGCGGTTGATGCAGATCTAGAAGGGCCTGTGCCAAAGATACGCTTCAGATGTTCACGCACGCCAGCCAGCCAGATATTGTTCGCGACGGAACTACGTAGTTGTCCAAAGTAGCAACTGGTATATCACTATTTTGTGAAACGTTATTCTAGACGAAATCCAGTTATATCGTAGGAAACGGACTTATGCTGACTCAATGGCCTCCAACCGAGTTTGTTTCAGCAAAATCTCTCCGGCCCGGATGCCCGGGTAGAGGATGGACAAACGGGTACACTAGCCATGTGGTAACCCCTTACCTGTTTCAGTATCCACCCTTGGAATGCACACGGACCGCTACACCTCGGCAAATTTCCCCGCAAGCTCCCTGCTTTCGGCCGGCAACTTGTCGGCGACTTCGACCTCGACCCCGCGTACTACAGCCTCATCGTCGGAGAAAATCTCAAACACATCGCCGTCGTCGACCACGCCGAGGTTGGCGGGGGGAAAGAGCAGGTTGATGCCAAGGTAGATCAGGAACCCGGCGGCACCGCCAAAGAGGAAAGAGAGATCGAAAAGCTTTGCCGCACCAAACGGAACGCTGACGCTCGGGTCGATGGCGCTGACGAAGCCCGGCAGCTGGGGAGCCCATGACACGACCCAGGCGATGATGGTGCGCCAGTTGAAGCCGTGCCAGTAGTGGTAGGCGGCCCCGGGCGCAGGGTCGTACAGCGCGGACAGCTGGACGCGGCGGCGGCGCAGGACCCAGTAGTCGCAGATCTGGATGCCGAGGATGGGCCCGACGATGATGGTGTACGAAGAGACGACGTTGAGGAAGACGGAGGCGCTGGTGAGCAGCTGCCACGGGCACGCGGCTGCCGCGAGCGTGAGGGCGAGCAGGGCGCCGCGGCGGATGTTGATGAAGCGGGGCGCGAGCCCGGCGAGGTCCATGCCGGCGCTGAAGCCGTTTTCGAACGTGTTGACGACCAGCTGGCACGCCATCAGCCCGACGCCGGCGAAGAAAGCACCGGCCCGCGACGTTGCGCTGTAGTCTGCCTCGAGCCAGCGCAGCGCCATCTCGGTCGGGTTCCACACTGGCTGCCCGTAGATGGCCTGCGTTGCTGATGCTGTCACGCAGCCGAGCAGCGGCATCAGCGTGCCGAACAGCAGGATCGAAGTCCACTGCCCCGTCACCTGTGCCCCCGGTGTGCGGGCGAACCGAGTGAAGTCTGGCTGGCTCACTGGTACCTGTTAGCTCGATGCCGCGATACAGCAGATGGATACGCACTCAGTCCTACTGCGATGGATCCTATCACCGTGGTGATGGCTTTGCAGATGCCCCAGCCGATGTTGCTGTTGGGAAGCGGCCCCTGGGACAGGAGCTGGCCGCCGCCGCCGGCGCGGACGACGGCCCAAATCATGATTCCAAGCAGCGTGAAGAACGAGTACGCATTCAACGCCACGAACACCCTGATGGTGGCCTTCCGCTCCAGCCTCGCGCAGAGGAAGGGCACGGAAAGGAGATTGAAGACCAACCAGCCGACGAGCTCCTTGGTCGTCACATTTGCCGAGGCCGTCAACGTGTTGGGCATGCGGTGGAAGGACGGGAAGATGGCGCTGAGCACGGCGGTGACGCAGACGCCGCCCAGGTACGACTGCACGGCAATGCCGACGATGCCGCACAGGATGCGCTGCACCATCGGGATGTACGATCCCCGCATCCCCCACAGGGCGCGCGAGTAGACGGGAAACCCAATGTGCCAGTCGGCGCCGATGAAGCCAACGGCCACGGCCACGGCGGCGATGATCAGCCGCCCGGCGATGATGGCGAGCATGACTTGCCACACCGACAGGCCCAGGGCCACCAGCGAAGACCCAATGGTGAAATTGGTCAGGGAGACGTGCCACGACAGCCAAAATGCCGCGTACGTCCATGCCGTCCACTGCCGTCGTGCTGGTGGCAGCGGTCGGATGTCATCGTTGATCCATTGGTTCGCGGTTTTCGAGTCGTCTTGCTCCAGGCACAGCCGTGCCTTGAAACGGCCGGTCACTGTCGAGGCCCTATACGGGATGTGAGACATCCAATCAGGTGGGTATACACGAGCGGAAGGGTCATACATGTGGGGCGTCAATGCGTGTTCCTTGCAGGCCTTGCACTCAGCCCAGCGTCGGGGGAGAGGCAGTTTTATGTCTTGCCATCGGCTTCCGAGATGCTCCTGCAAACGCCATCTCACAGCCCGCAAAGATACCGGAAGAGGCGGATAGGCAGGAAGATACGGCCAATGGATAACGAGAGAGCAGTGTCACATAGTTTCTTATTGGCAAGATGCCGAGAAGTGACGTCTTTGCGGGCTAACAGCTCACGAGCTGCTTGAAGAGATGGTTTTACTAATCATATCCGCATGGACTACACGGGCCTAAGGTCGATGGCGGCGGGCCAGGCATTGCGCAGTGGAGAGACACTCTTGATCTTCCACCCACTCAGTTTGGCCAACCGCTCCCAGTCCTCGCGAGTCCGCTCTTGCCCGTTTGCCCCCACCATCATGGTGATGTCTCCATACCGCGCAATGCGGCCCGACCGTCCGTCCTGCAACACGGACTCAATCACCACCAACCGGCTCTCGGGCGCCTCGACGATGGCTCTCCGCACGTTGGCCAGGATTCTGACCACGTCCTCGTCCTTCCAGTCGTGCAGGCACCACTTCATCGTGTACACCTTGTACGCCGGCACCTCCTTGGTGAAATCGCCCACGTGGAACTCCTCGACACGGCCGGCCAGGTCCTTGAACTTGCCGTCCGGCGCGGTGAAGAAGGGCCGCACCAGGTCGACGACGCTCTGAAGCTCGAGCACCGCGCCGCTCATCGCCGGGTATGCACGCAGCAGGCTGGCCAGGAAGTCGCCCCCGCCGGCGCCGACGTCGAGGACGGTGGCGGCGCCCAGCTCGGCCCAGTCGTAGTCGGCAATCATGCCGGGGGCCTGGGCGACGGCGCCGCTGCCCAGCGTGCGGTGCAGCTTGGAGACGAGCCCTTTCTCGGCGAAGTAGACGAAGATGCTCTTGGTCGTGTCGTACTCGATCTGCGCCGAGCTGCGCGTCTCGCCCGAGCGGATGGCAGCTGGGATCCCGCGCGCCATGTCGTAGAACTCGTTGCCGTAGAGGTCCGCCCACGTGTGCCACTGCGTCCAGTGGTCTTTTGTGAGGAGCGTCGAGGCGGAATTGTTGGAGTACGTGTCGGTCGCGGCGTCGTGTGCGAAGATGCCGTTGTTGTGCAGCACGCGGAGGATCTGGCGCAGACGGAGGGGCTGGAGGGAGCTCAGGGCGGCCAGCTGTTCGACTGTGCGTGGCCCATCTTTGAGGTGATCGGCTATGTCGTTGGACACGGCTGCCCACAGGCACTTGGTGTCGTAGTAGGCTTGAGACTGTCAGCGGTTGCATGACAAAGCAGAGGCGGGTTACATACCGAGGTAGTGCTCAGCCAACAGCGATACTGGCGACTGCACCAGGCGTTGGGCCCGGTCCAAGAGGTCAACCGTTTGCGAGGCAATCAGGCTGGACTGTTTATTAGGTAGCTTGTTCACGTCCTGCAGACACTCGAGGCGTTCCTGGTTGAGCGGCCCTTCCAGCGCCTCGCATGCCTTGGTCAGGGCAGCCTGGAGTTCCAGGAGAGCTGAGTCTACGGCCATTGTGTGCTTCAGGGCGTGCTCGCTTCCGTCGACGCAGGTTGTCCAGCACCTTTAAGGTCGAGGCCCGAAGAAGGTCCGTCCAGGCGTCGGAAGCCGACCATCCTGCCCAATCAGCGCCGTCAGCTGGCGACATGCTGCTGTCTGCGTCTGCCATTCAGCCACCCCGCTTTGGGGCCTTTTGTCTTGCCTGAAGTGTCCCAGACTCGCCGCTGCTTTGGCTTCTCGTTCCGCATCCCCGCGCTCTGCATCGTTGCATTGCCCCTGCTGTCACCATCGCTATCCCCACGCCGTCCACGATTCCATCAAATGGCCGTATTCACAACACCCTCGTGGCTGCTTCCTGAGAATGAGGCCACGAGGCCCGCCTTCCTGGCGTGGGCCGTCACGGCCATGGCCTGCATGGCCATGTACATCGACACCTTCCAGTCGACCATGGTGAACTTCGGCCTGTCCGACATCATGACCTCGCTGCACATGACCCCTTTCGACATCAACTGGGTCGTCATCGCCTACAACCTCGCCTTTGCCGCCGTGCTTCCCATCTCTGGAGCCATCGCCGACAGGTTTGGACTGCGCGTTGGATTTGTCGTCGGCACCGGCTCCCTTGCGTGGGCGAGCGCCCTCTGTGCGGCTGCACCGAACAAGTACGCCCTCATCGTCGGCCGGGCGTTCTGCGGCCTTGGAGCTGCCCTTGGTGTAAGTGCTACGTGACGATTTGGAGAATGTGGCTGACTGCGAACAGACCGCCACCGGCCCGCCGATTATCAGCCATCTGTTCACCGACGAGAAACAGCGTAACAAGGGGCTCTCGCTGCTCATCATGTGCGGACCCCTTGGGATGGTCTCCGGCATGATCTTCGGCGCCCTGCTCGTTGGTAAGCGTCCATGGTCCTCTGACGTGCAAAGTGTCTGACTCTTCCTCTCCCTCAGAATCTCCCACCGGATGGCCTGCATTGTTCTGGCTAGGTCTTGCCGTGAACAGTGTGCTGTGCATCGTCGGCTTCTTCACCATCCCCATCTTCGCAAAGCCGCCACCCGATCCTTCCAAGAAGTTCGACGCCATTGGCCTGGCCATGTTCGTCTCCGGCCTGCCACTCCTGATCTATGGCGTCGACGATGGCGGCAACCGGGGCTGGACCAGCCCGGAGATCCTGGTGACTCTGATCCTTGGTGGACTGATCGTGCTGGCCTTTCCCATCTACGAGCGCCGCCTCGATAATCCTCTCGTGCCGAAGGAATTCCTGCGAGACCGCAACATGGTGCTCATGCTACTCACCTTCGTCATTTTCGGCGGTGGCTTTTCCACTTGGTTCCTCCTGGTCACCCAGCTGTTTCTAAACTCACTGAAGCTGACGGCGCTGCGCTCCGCGCTGTACCTCCTGGTAAGTCTTTCGCGACGATTCCCCTGGTGAAGGATGTTTCTCATTGACGTTGCCATGAAGCCTGCCGCAGTAGGCTCTATTCTCTCCGGAGGACTAGGTAGCTACTTGAGCACACGTACCTCGGTCAGGATTCAGATCGGGGGTGGCTATATTTGGACAGCCGCTTTCATCATCCCATGGGGTCTGGTGGCTATGGATGTCCCTCGAGCCTACCTGATCTGCTTCGCCATCCTATACCTGTTTGGCAATGCCCCCGCCGTCGTACGCGCCCAGGCAACCACGTTGAGCACCATCCCGGCGGAACAGCACGGCCAGGCAACGGCCATGCTCATGGTCGCGTATCAGGCCGGCAATGCTGTCATGCTTGCTCTGGTCAATGCTGTTGCGAAGGGTTACACCAAAACCCCCGAAACGGCCGAGTCGTTGCTGCAAGGATACAAGGCCGGCTTCTGGACGCTGCTGGCTATCACTGGGGTTGTGGGCCTTACCTTTTGCTGTTTCTACAGGGAGCAGGCAGTGAAGCAGCCGGATACCGAGGTGTGTCTTGCGAATCCGTCAGAGACAGCACTCAAGCCGTCAAGCAAGGAGTCCTCGTCTGGCTACGCATCTGTCACAGATCATACCCCTCAAAGCTCCTGAGTGTCAAAGTCCTTCCGATTGAGGCCTCTTCGAAGGTGTTTGGCTTTGCATTGCGGTAAATGGACACATCGACGGATCTTCTCTTTAGGCGGGCAATCACCCAGCAGAACATGCGTTATGACAGATATTTGGTTCACGTGTGAGGGGTTTAATTTGACGGCCAAGTGGCAAGGGAAACAATCTTTTACTCAGGTTATGGGCAGGGGCATTACAGGACCTTTTAATGCCGGAAAACCTTCTGACATCGGTCGAGCGTCTTTTCAATTTTCTCGTTTATTCGTACAATATCTGCTCTATTACGAGCACCCATAGCTGTTTTGCAAAAGTTACACTCATTTGTCTTCTCTACACACGCCTTCAGACATTTCCATAGTGTTTTCATATTGAAATGCGTACACGACTTGTGACCGGAGGTACAACGAGGTGCACCCGATTAGCTGAGGACAGACGATGAGCCACCGTGACCACAACAGTACTATGCTCTCCAGATCATATTTCACCATTTACAACGCTGAGATGAGGCCTTGGTGGTCCAAATGCTCACGGATAACGCAGTTAAAATTTGTTTGGAGGTTACTTGGAGGCAACAATCTACCAATGAGCCGAGCCCGTCCAGCGCAATCATGAATATGGAAATGGCAAAAATAGTATGATTTCGTTTCGTTTCCCATTTAAGAGTAGCTAAAGACCAAGGAGTCCGAAATGTATTGCTGCGTCGGTGACGCTGTCGTATCCGCACTCCGCAGCCAACAAGCCCCATCTGAAGAGTGCCACATCTACAGCCTGACTTCCACTTGCCGTGCTAATGCCCTCCGAAAACCAAACACCGAACCTCGATACTTTCTCTACGAGGAGCGTCCGGCTTCGTCTCCGGATGTTCAAACGCACAGTGCGGGCAGACTGCGAGTGGATGATCAGCAACACTCTCTTCACTTCGAAACCTGGAAACAAGGAACACAAACGTTTCGCCGGCACATCGGGCTTGCTATCGTAAATTTTGATCAGCAAAGCCTCGTCGGGCCGCTGGCCGCCTAAATAGTACCACTTCTGGCCGGGGCCGTGGCTGATGTTGTACGTGGAGCCGAGCTCCTCCCATTGGTGCTTCCACAGGTCTGTGGCATGGAGGTTGGCGTCTTCCAGCGACTTTCCATCCATGGTCGCCAGCGGCCAGTCTTCAACCGGTCCGTTGATGGGGCGCCATACGCTGGTGGTGGACGTTTTAGCAGGCTACTTCCAACGCGATGGGGGTTCTTACTTGATTATGCGGAACCGGCCTTTGAGGAGTTCCTCTGCTTCCTCGCCACCATACTGTCGAGCTCTGCGGATTGCGCCTTTGGGTGTCCTACGTGGCTGTTAGAACTCCAACGACACAGCTAAAGCCGCCAAAGAAAAACTTACTGGTCACAGTGCACCTGCATCCGGAAGTAGACATTAGCAGAGATCGAAAATGAAGGGCTTGGATTCGCCGGAGCAACCCACCGTCTTTCCCGGTTGCTGCTTTCCAGGCCTGCCAAAAAAGCCCTCGGCGGGATCCCGCTTCCGGATGGAGTGGTTGAAGATGACGACCTTGTCGGCACCCGTTTTGCGCTTGACCATGGCTTCCACCGCGGCGTAGTAGTCCCGCTCGATGGTCTCGGTCTTGATGTCACGGATTGCTTGAAGCAGCTCCGGCCGGCCGCCCTCCGGGTCATCGACGAAGGCGAATGCATGATCGTCCAGGGTGAAGTCGTCCTTGCGGGACCGACAGTCTGCCACCTGAACCTTGTAGGGCGTCCAGTCGTAGTTCTTGACCTCGAAGCCCGGGTCGGGGTCGGTGCGGTAGTATGGAGCTTCCTTCTTGTCTTGCCATGGCTCAATGTAGAGCATTTCCGTCTCGTACTTCGGCAGGGAGTCCATGATTGAGATTGGTATGGTGTAGTGTCCAAGACAGATCAAGAGCGTATGAGGGTCTAATTTACTATTGACCAGAGCATGAAACGATGTTGCATATATAGCATGTCAGTGCCTGTCGGCGTCCGAGCACGTGGCGGTGCGTAGAAGTGGGTCCGTGCCTCGTCGACAGTACATGAGACAGCGCCAGAGGAAATTGTGCAGAACCAGGGGAAAGAAGAGAATGGATCCTTCCAGAGAGCTGCTTGAAGAAATTGAACATATCAGCATGTTGGCAGTACTGCGGCGCGCCTCCGTGTTGACCATGGCCAATTTTCGGTTCCCGATCCCGAAAGCACTGACTCGTGCCTGCTTCCCCATAAAACGCGGCAGCCGCTACGTACTTGATCTTGAGTTCCTTTGCCACCTCTCAGAACTCCCCGCGCTTCTTCAAAGGAGACAGTTTCAGCGATGAGCGTACCCATGGAGGCCTCTCCGTGGCTGGAAAACACGACGCGGACGGATGCAGTCCACTTTCCCCCGCCTGGCGATGGCGGCAGTCTTGGATTGTTTGGGTCTTTCCGCCCTTCCACCGTTCTTTTCTCTCTGATCTTTCTTTTCCTCCTCGGCATAGGTCCCTTCTACGATTTCGTCGAGCGGCGAGGGAGCAAGCACATCATCCTCGGCGACTGCGGATGGTGGCTTCGGCGGACGATGATGACCAAGTTCAATCTGGACCCGAACAACGTCGTTTTCGACGGGTACAACAACGTACGCTTGGAGATCCGTGGGACACGAATTGTGCTTACGCAGGCCGCGGCCATAGTATACGAAGGAGAAGAAAATCTGGGCAACTTGGATCAACGATGAGCTCATCCACATTCTGCCGCCGGCTTTCTTCGACGACATCAAGAATCAACCTCTACAGAAGCTATCATTTCTCAAAGTCGTCGACGAGGTGGGTGTTCTTGCAGAGCCACGTGGCGCGGAGGAGCTGACGCCAGCCAGCATTTCATGTGGAACCTCCACGTCGGCGACATGGTCTGTCAGCGCGACTACGTGAAGGCGGTCAAGTCCCAGCTCAACTTCAGCCTTCGTAAGTGACGCCTGCTCGTACATAAGACTCGAAGCATCGAACTGACAGAGGTGCGTAGCGAGCATGACAAACTACATTGCCGACCAGACCGACCTCGCCATTGCCGAGCGCATCGCGCCGCCCGAAAACTCGCGGGGTGAGCAGCCACCACCATCTTCCCCCACCCTCAAACCAAGCACATGACTGAACCGCAACGCCAGGATGGAGGACCGTCATGCTCTGGGACGCCACGCTGGACATCATCCACCGCGTGACGGCTGCAGTCATGGTTGGTGCCGAGCTGGCTGCGGACCCCGAGTACATCCACCACGCGCGGGGCTACACGGAAGCAGTGACGGCCTGGAACGCGCCTCTCTTCGCGATGCCTTCCTTCCTGCGCACGCCGTTCTTCTGGGTTTCCAGCGGCGGGCGCACGATCCGCATGCACCAGCGCGAAGTCCGGAGGTTCGTGTACCCGGAGCTCAGGAAGCGGCAGGCGGGTGACTACTCGAGCGAGAACTTCGCCATGCTGGACGGCCTCTTGAAGAGCGCAAAGGACAGCACGGAGAAGTCGTACGCGCGGATCGTCGACCAGGAGCTGTTCTTGACCTTCGCGGCGGCCGGCCTGTTCTCCGTCGTCGTGTGTCAGCTCATCTTGTCGGTCCTCGGCCACCCGGGATACCTCGAGCCGCTGAGGGAAGAGATCGAAGCCGCTGTCAAGGAGTGCGGAGGCTGGAACAAGGACGCGGCTGCCAGGATGCCCAAGCTCGACAGTTTCCTGCGCGAGACTTTGCGACTCAGTCCTCCTACTGCCCGTAGGTCTTTTTCTTTGATATCGCCGATGCGCTCAAAACGAGCTGACGGTCCTCTAGTTACTCTGCAGCGGAAGGTCGATGTGGACATCCCGTTGTCGAACGGCGATGTCATCAAAGCCGGAACGCTCATCGGCTTCCCGACACTGGCAATCCAGAGAGATCCGGAGCACTACGACAGACCCCTGGAATTCGATGGGTATCGCTTTTACGACTCGGAGACAAACACGGTCACAGTCAAGTCTGTGACGCAGAGCCGCACCTATCTGCCGTAAGGACCGCCCAGTCGTTTTGTGGAATCATGCGAGCTGACCAGTTTCAGGTTTGGCTATGGGACTCAAACCTGCCCGGGAAGATTTCTTGCCACGGAGACTTCCAAGATTGTTTTTGCGAAGTTCATTGTCGACTACGAAATGAAGTTCACTCCTAAACGAGTTGGCAAGCCGGTCGATTGGCCGATTGGGGGTCAGATCATGCCGAGCATTGACACCTACGTCTCCTTCAGGCGGCGGAAACACTGATCTGGTTCGTTCCTAAAAGATGCGTCTGCAGATATTTTTGGGTGATCTGTATTACGTACAGCTGGCGTACCAGAGGAACGTGTACTGTGAAGTAGTTTTTTGCTTAGCATTTAAACGCGTACAACGAAAAATTCGCGAGCGAAACGAGCTCAGGCAGGCTCAGGATAGACTGAATCTTTCATTGCGTCTTCACATACAAATTTCGTAGAAACAGCCTGTCTTCACGTGATGTGACATCCCATTCTACTTTACGACGCTTTGCTTGACAGCTCGGTTCCCGAGGACATTCTGGTGTCCAAGCCATATGAGGCAACATAAATAAATGCAGCAGACATTCATCCGCCTCTCTTCTAGGATCAGCAGTCAGCCACAGAGATGGCCGATTTCACAGGAAAATCTCGTCCCAACGGAGAAGTCGTTCTCGGGGACGTCGAGCACGACGGGCGAGTCATACTTTACGTCATCAAAGGTACCTAATCCTCAACGGATCAAGTGGAGAAAGGGATTTGAGAGCACGCTTGGGCTAACGTTGAACGCCATCAGCCGACCAGACATCGTACATCAACTACATCAAGCCATTGATCTTTGCAGAGGAGCTTGGGTTTCCGCACTTGATCTCTGTGATTGACACTCGAGATGAGTGGTTCTACGCCGTCCATCCGGAACGGATGGTTCCATCCTTGAAGGATAAAGACGACGTTACTGGCGAGAAAATCATCGTCTTCGAGGGAACCGCCTGTCTGCAGTACCTGGCGGCCAAGTTTGACCATGCTGGGGAGTGGAGCGGCCGAACCGCGTGGGAAAAGGCCCAAGTCCTCTCATGGACCGCGTTCCAGACTGCTGGCCTCGGGTGAGCTTGAACTGCTACATTCTCATCCATGCCGCACAAGGCCGCTGACGAACAACGCTTCTCGTAGGGCAACTGCCAAGTACTGGCTGTACTTCCTGCGTGGATACCCCACCAGGCAGAACCCTGAGCCCATGCCAAAAACATGTGCAAAGTAGGTTGTCCCAGCACGCTCATGCTGCAGTTGCTGACTCTGGATGACAGGCTTCACGCCAACACACTTAAAGCGTGGCACATGCTGGAAGGCCGGCTGGCTCTGCCTGGGCAGCAATATGTAGCTCTACCAGACCGTCCGACATTGGCAGACCTTTCGTACTTCCCATTCGCGATGCCGTGGATGTTCGGTTTCTTTGGCGTGGACATCAAAGACTGGCCCAACATCGCACGCTGGAGCGAGCTGATGCTCGCACGGCCTGCTATAAAGAGGGTTATGGAGAGGGCGCCCACCATTGGTCACTGAACGACATGTTGCGTGTAGATATTTTGATTTCCTGGGGAGGCAAAACAAAGGGAGCGAAGGGCGAAATCGCATGCCATCAACCATGGCAAATACCATGGGCCCAAAAGTAGATGATGGTCTTGATTGGCCGGGTCTGTTTGCTCAAAGAATTCAAGGCATTTTCTGCACCTACCTGAAAGGGCACATGACTGGCAACACTCAGCCCTCGGTGACCGACTGCTAGTCAGGCTGATGCTACAAGAAGCGGGTCGCGGAAGGAGGCAAGCGGCGACAGCATAGACCAAACGTTGCTCCATCTTCGCCCTCTCTCTTTCCCCCCTCGGATCAACACGACGCCATGGCCCACGACGAGGAGAGTCGGCCGCTCCTGCGAGGAGACGGCGAGCAGGCGAAGCCCAAGGCAGGAGGAGTCGCAGCGGGTTACAAAGCAATGCCGATCTCGTTCCTGGCGTCGTGCGCGATGGCGGCGACGGCGGCATCGACGGTGTACGCGTACGCGCACATCCTGTGCCGGGACGCGTCGCGGTGCGAGGACGCGGAGAAGGCGACGTACGCGTCGGCGGTGGCGGCGGCGACGACGGTGGCCAACGTGTGCGGGCTGGTGGCGGTGGGCATCTACGAGCGGATGCCGACGCGGGCGGGGCTGGGGCTGTGGGTCGGGCTGCGGGCGGCGAGCGTGGTGGTGCTCGCGGCGGGAGGTGAGTGAGACGCAGACGGCGACAGCAATAGTGTGCTGACCAAGCGACCAAACAGTGCTCCGCAAGAGCATCGTCCTGGCTCTGGGCGCGCGCGTGCTCGAGGGGCTGGCCACCGACAACACGCTGCACATGACGCTCAACGCCCTGTACGCCCGGGCGGCCGACCAGCGCGTCGTCGGACGGCTGATGTCGGCGTCGCTCGCGCTGTACATGGCGGGCATGGCCCTCAGCCCGGCGCTGGCGGCGCTGCTGGCCGACTTCCGCGTCTCGTTCGCCGCCGCGCTGGCCGTCTTCGCCGTGGCGGCTGCGTACCTGGCCGTCGTCGGGCGCCTGGACGAGCCCAAAATCAGCAGCGGGAGCAGCAGCGAGAGCACCGGTGAGAGCAGCAGCGGGAGCAGCAGCGACGGTGGGCACCGAGGGGGAGGGATAGTGCGGCCGGCGGTGTACCTGGGGTCGGACGCGGTGCTGGCGGCGCATGGCGGGGCGATGCTGCTGTACAATGCAGGCGTGTCGTACATGTTCCCGGCGCTGATGGTGCACGCGACGCTGCGGTTCGGCTTCTCGGCCAAGCACAACGGGCTGCTGCTGTCGGTGGCGGCGGGGTCGTCAGCGCTGTACCTGGTGGCGGCGGCATGGGCGGCACGGCCCGGACGCAACGCAGCAGCGGCGCTGGTCTCGCTCGCGGTGCTGGCGGCGGCCATGTGCGGGCTGGCGACGGTGCCTGTGGCGTGGGCGCTGTTCCCAGGCGTGGCGTGTGCGGCGCTCGGGCTGGCGGCGCCGTCGTTCGTCAAGGCGCACCTGGTGCAGCGGCGGCCGCACGACTCGCTGGCGGTTGCTGCGCTGTCGGTCGCCGAGGGCGCGGGCAGCCTGGTGTCGGCGCCATTGCTGGGCGGCTGGCAGAGCGCGCACCCGGGCGGCAGCGTGCTGTTCGTCGCGGCCGGGCTGGCGTTGGCGTCGGCAGTGGTGTTTGCCGTGGGCTGTCGGCGTTGATGGCACGGTGGAGGAGAGATGATGGAAGGGTGTGCTTAGTAATCATATTCAATGAAAGAGTATCCGTTTCTTAGAACCTAACTACTACCCACAACCACGCTCAGAACATCGACTTGACCCGGTCCTCGAGCGGCTCCTCGTCGCCCATCTCTGCCGCAACGCGCTCCACGTCGGCCAGCACACGCAGCACGTTCGCGCCCGCCACGCCGCGCACGTCCTCGACCGACACGCCGCGGCGCAGCAGCTCGGCGATCAGGGCCGGGTAGGTGCCGACATGCTCGAGGCCGTCGGGCGCCGGATCGAAGCCCATGCCGTCGAAATCTGCCCCAATGCCGACGTGCCTGAAGCCCACCAGACGGCCCAGGTACACGACGTGGTCGGCCACGTCGGCGAGCGTAGCCCGCGGCCCGCACGTCACGAAGCCCGGCGAGAAGTTGACCATGACGACGCCGCCGTTGTCACGCAGCGCCCGCAGCTCGTCGTCGGCCACGTTCCGCGGGTGGTCGCATAACGCCTGCGCCGCCGAGTGCGTGTACACGACGGGCGCCCGTGACACGGTCAGGGCGTCGCGCTGCGTGGCCGCCGACGTGTGCGACAGGTCGACCATGAGGCCCAGGCGGTTCATCTCGCGCACGGCGTCGCGCCCGGCGGCTGACAGGCCGCCGTGGAGGGGCGTGGGCGGGCTGCAGCTGTCGGCGAAGCGGTTGTGGCAGCTGTGCGTCAGCGTCACGTAGCGCACCCCCAGCGTCCGGAACAGGCGCAGCGCCGATGCGCTGTTGGCCACCTGGTGCAGGCCCTCGACGCCGATGAGGCTGGAGATGGCCTGCGCCTGCCCGTGCCTGAACTGCGCCCACACGTCGGCCGCCGACGAGGCCCGCTGCAGCTGCGACGGGTGCGCGTCCACCAGCCGGTGGATCAGGTCGATCTGCTGCAGCGTCTGGTGCAGCGCCTCGTAGTACGTCGCCGCGTCGTCGACCTCGCCGCCGTCGCGGGGACACTCGACGTAGGCGCTCCAGAACTGGCCGCGCAGCCCGCCCTGCTGCAGCCGCGGGAAGTCGACCTGCCCGACCAGGTCTGCCGTCTCGCTGAAGTTCTTGCCGTAGATGTGGTTGTAGTAGAAGGCCCGGATGTAGATGGGGAAGTCGTTGTGCCCGTCTGCTCCATCAGCCACACGCTTCTCGCCCTCGACTCGGACGGACCTGCACTTACCAATCAACGGCACCGCGTTCAGCACCTGCTTCACCGGATCGTGCCTCTGCGAGAACCGTGTCCATGTCCCGCCCACCGTGGCCAGCCCCGTCAGCAGCAGCGCCGCGAGCACTGTCGTCGCCCTGCCCCGCGCCCTGCCACGCTGTCCGTCCGCAAGCTGCACGTTCCGCTGGTGCTGCTGTTCTGTCTTCTCCATTGTCACTGCCACGACACTCTCTGCCGGATGCTCTGGGCCCTGCTGTCTTTAGTATGACATGTGCTCTCGGCCGCCGATGCATGCAGTGCTCGCTCTCACTCGGTCGCCGACGGAAGGAATCTTCGATTTTGAGGCTATCTACTGCCCTACGCTGCCTGCCCTCTCCTTTTCATCCGCACCTTCGCATCCATGTTGGGCCCGTTCTGCACCTCTATGCACATGTTGGCCGGCCGAGACGTCACCGGTCCATCCCACTCCATGTCGTACTCGTGGAGCAGCTTTGCAAATATGAGCTTCGCCACCCTGACCGCGTAGAAACGGCCCGGGCAGGCGTGGCGGCCGTATCCGAATCTGCCACCCGTTAGCCTTCTGCATTCCGCACCTCTTTGGTCGGCCTCGTCTTACGTGAGGAACGACTTGTCCACCGTGGAAGCGTTGGTCTCCTGCTTCCCCTCTGCGGCGCCGGCGAACCTGAAGCCGCGGAAGGTCAGTGGCTCGTCGTAGTTGTCCGGGTCCCGATGGATGGCGTGGATGGGGAAGGCGAAGCGCGAGCCGACAGGCAGCGTGTAGCCGTCGTGAAAGCGGAAGGGCTCGTCCATGACCGCTCGCGTCACCGACACTGTTTCGCCTCGGTCAGCAAGTCTTGCATGGGCCGCCTTTCGCCGCGCTGCTACTCACCAACGCCGGTGGGGTAGAGCCGCATCGTCTCGCGCATGAAGCTCTCCAGGAGCGGCGTCCGCGACAGGAAGCTGGCCGTGAATCCGCCCGTCTCCTCGAGCGTGGTGGCCATCTCTCGCCTCAGCGGCTCGACGTACTCCGGGCTCGTCAGGATCTGGTACACCATCTGCACCACGAGGCCGCCGGGCGCACTGCTGCCGGCAAACATGAGGTGCATCAGTTGGTGCGCCAGCCGTTGTGGCTTCGATTCCACTGCATCGTCTCCTGCGAGCTCGATCATCCACTTTACCGCGTCGTCGTACTCGCCCATCTGGCTGCGCGTCTGCTCGATTTTGGGCATCAGGTGCTTGGTGCAGCGGGCGAGGTCCGCTCGGTGCTTGACTGCGGCAATCCACGCAATGAGACTTCTCAGCGGGCCCAGAGCCACGCCGTTGATGAGGATTGCGCTGATGAACAGGGAGCGGTTGAAGCTCTGCGACCTCTCGACAAAGTCCTTGTTGCGCGCCAGCTCCTTGCCCAGCAAGATGCGGCAGGTGATGCGGTGCGCCATTGCCGTGAACGTTGGAAATGCTTGAACCGTCTTCCACTCGCTTGCCGCCTCCAGCTCTGTGGACAGAATGTGGTCGCATTCGGCGTTCATCGCTTCCACCAGCGATGCTATCACGTGTCAGACAGGTCGCGTCAACCAGGACGCCAGCACTTACGCAGTTGAGGGTTGAGGTACTGCTTCACCGCATCAGGCATCAAGTTGGAAGAATATACATTCCCTGCCGAGACGTGCACGTTGAAGGCCTCGCTGAAGCACTGGGCAAAGTTGAGGTTGTGCTCGTTTGCCTTGCGGACGTCGTCGAGGTAGCGAGGCGGCATCAGGAGGTAGTCCCTCCCGAAAACCTTTGTGACAAAAGGCTTCCCCAGAGCCTTGTGGAACTGGTTCTCGGCTCAGTATCGGCCCAGAAGTTGAATCAATTCACTCACCTTTCGGTACCCACGCTCGGCCCACTTGTCCATCTCGAAACGCATGGGAACTTGGCCAGGAACGAGCGACCACCATCTCGATTTGCCAACTCTCGGAGCATTGTAAGGCGTTTTGCGGCTTAGGAAAAGGACAACGATGATTGCTGGTAGAATGAATGGCAGAAACCCAGAAAATCTCCGCGTCTCATGAGCCGGCAGTTCGACCAATGTCGTTGCGTTCTGTGCCATGTCCATCTTGAAAGGCGACCTGCAGCTTCAAGATGGCATCCGCATCTTCACGTACCTTTCGTTGAAATAACCTGAACAGCAAGTGGCTTGTCGCGGTCTTACCGGACGGTCGGATACCGACACTTCAAGGATCACGTCGTCTTCACGTGATTGAAAGTATTCTTAAGGACTACTGCATCTGCGAGCCATCTGTATCACCGATTATCTTTACCCCTTGCACGGACCCAGCATCAATGGCAGAAACTGGCGATGCCACCCAGCCCTTCCCTCTTCGGCCCACCCGCGGCTCGTCGACGCCCCACCTTCTCCTGGTATTCTTTCAGCTCTTCTTCCTTTCGTCGCCGTCTTTTGCAGGACGCAGATGGATCGCCATCGGCACGCTCTCAATCCTGGCCATTTGGGCCCAGCTGAGTCCCTGGACCCACAACCCCGGCGCCGCCAACTTCGCCGCATTGGCCTGGCCGCATTGGCTGGCCACCATTGAGAAGTTCCTGAACGACACACCAACACCGGAAGCTGCCCTGTGGCCCGTTGACAAAGATGCCGGGGTTGCACTGAGTTACTTTCCCTTCGGGTTTCGCAAGTTGAAGTGGGCCGTGGCCTTGATTCTCAATCTGCGTGGAATTCGGTACAACTTCCAGGTCAAAAACGTGCAGAAGCCTCGCTTCACCTCCACCCAGCGCCGTGGCGTCATTTTGTTCATCCTTTGGCAGTCTATGGAGCTGGCGTATTTCATGCTCATGGGGGATCTCGTAGCTCAGCTGGGCATGAGGCTCTTCTTCCCGTCGGGGCCTGATCAGCACGGCCGCATCGATATGCAGCTCGACATCCGCGATGCCGATTGGCGAATGAGCTTCCTCAAAGCCCTGGTTTTCGGCTCCGGGCCTTACTTTTTCATCAACATGCAGTACACCCTCGTGTCAATCTTCTTCGTCGCCATCGGCGTATCCAAGCCCGAGGTCAGTTTCTCTGCTGCTTCTGCAACAATCACTCCAGCTACAGTCACGCTGACATGGTCCCACAACCCAGGACTGGCCGCCTCTTTTCGGGCGCCTGGCCGAGGCCACGACCGTCCGCTCCTTCTGGGGTAAATTCTGGCACCAGATGATCCGCAAGGTTGGCCTCCCCTCCCCCCGCCCACCCTCCTCTCTGGCCCTTTCCCAGCTGACGTCAAAAAAACCCCAACAGCCGCTGCAGGGCCTCACCCGCCGCATTGTGGACGTCGTCGGTATCAAGCGCGGCACCAACACGTCCTCCTACATGCAGCTGTGGTTTTCCTTCGCCATCTCGGGCGTCATGCACGCGGCGTCCATGACGCTCATGCCTTGTCCGGCCAGCGTCTCCGAGTGGGACCGGTGGAGCGGGCTGGTGTTTTACTTTCTGTGGCAGGCGGCGGCCATCACGTTCGAAGACTTCGTGCTTTTCGTGTGGCGTAGCGCGTTCGGCGGTGGCGGCGAGAGCCGCACGTGGAAGAGCGTCGTGGGATACGTCTGGGTCACGTGCTCGTTCTGGTTCTCGCTGCCGATGGCTGCCGATGTCATGTTGAAGCTGAGGATGGGCGAGGTGTCGCCGTTTCCGTGGACTCTGTGGGGGCCCCTTGTGGAGATGCTGTTCCCGCAGTAGGCGGCCGGCTTCTTTTCAGAGGCGGGCTGCTGCCGATGGATTTTATCAACGTCTTTTACACTGTCGTAGAAAATCCGGGGGAAAAGTTCGAACTCTAATTTATCTTATTGGTACTTCAAAGTCCATATACGTTACCTTTCACGTGCCATATTCCTCGTCTGTCAGCATGCTGGACTGTGCCACGACGAGTATCCAGCCAAAAGCGGCTCTGCCTCCTATTCATCGGTGACAGCCGAACTGGGGCACCTCAAAGAAGTACTAAAGTGTGGCGAGGCCTCTTTTGATCTAGGGTTTTTTTGCTGAGCGGACTGTTGGGACGTGTTGGTTGCGGAAAATTGTGTGCATTTTTATACAAATTATAACAGAGCTGTACCCGTTCCTCATTCCCGCTTCTCGGTATCCACCACAACGAAAGAAGAGACAATCAGCTTACACGAGCGATATGAGTCACAAAGATAGTTGACGTATGTTCAACTAGCACATGACCAATGTTGCCATTGCTGAGAACAGCACATTAATCCTGCCGGCCTTCCCGAGCGGCTTCACCGCCTATGACAAACAAGCTTCATGTCGGGATGAGTGATCCACTCATCCGGGTTCACGGAGTAATCGCCGTTTGCATCCTCGGGTCGCAGTTCCATCCGGTGGTCCTTGAGCAGAGCAGCCACGATGCTGCGAACCATGCGGTCCGCAACGAATTTGCCCATGCACTGACGTGGGCCGAAGCCATAGCGCCACATGTTGTATCGCACCTGATATCGTGTGAGCATACTCTAGAAATGCGACTCGGGTTAGGTGGAGGACTAACCTGCGGTGGCTTGAGACCCAAGAAGCGCTCCGGTTTGTACTTGGTGCTGTCGGCTCCCCAGAAGGGGTTGCGGATGTTGAGCCCGTACGTGTCAACGATGACCATGGTCTGCTGGTCGTCAGTGTATTGTGGGGAATTGGCGGGCTTCGGTCAACTCACGCGTCCGGGAATGATCCACTCGCCGACTTTGCGGTCAGTTGGGGGAGCCTGAGGGATGGAGAATGCTACAAAAGTCAACACAGAACGTAGGCAGATGATTCTCAAATGAACTCACGGGCAACAGGCCGCAGGCGGGAAGCCTCGCTGATGCAGGCGGCAAGGAAGGTGTCGTTTCGAGAGATGTATGTGTCCCAAGATGCATCGTCCGGCCCGACTTCCTTTTCGATTTCCTCCAGAAGTCTGGCTTGGTCTTTCGGCGAGGAGGCGAGATGGATGAAGTTCCACGAGATTGCACCGGTCGTAACGTCGAGATTCGCAAAGAGGGACTCGTCCAACGTTTGCAGCAGCTGTGACATATCAGAACCACTACCCATGAACCACCAGACTGGAAGCAATCACCTGTGTTTGGTCAATCTTGCCGGCCTTGCTGTCTTCCCACAACTTGGTCAATGGTGTTTCAGCTCCATTGGCCTTCGATCTTTCGTAAATGGTCTCGTTGAAGCGCAGCCACTCCCGTTGAAAATCATTCAGCAGCCTGTTTGCTGTTGTTGGGAGGAAGCGAGACAAGGAGAATCTTGCCATGCCACCCTTGATCACGAACGTAAAAAGTTTCTGGCGCACGGGGGCTATCCTCTTGAGCCACTTGATGTCCTCGGCGTTGAGGTCACCGTACATCAACGTGGCCACGACCAAGAATGGATAAAACTTGACGTCTCTCGCAGGGTCGAAGATTCCGTTTTGGAACTCTCCGCTGTTACGCAGATTTTCCACATAGCGCCGTGTCTGCTTGCGGATGACAGGAGCGTCGTTGGAGATGGCAGAATGGGTGAACGGCACCTCCATCTGGGACCGAAGGCTTTGCCATGCTTTGCCGCTCAGCAATCCCACACACTGACCCAATATCTGGCTCATCAGGTATCCCGAGTCATTGTTCACGGCTTTGAGATGCTGGTCCGAGTCTTTGAAGATCTCTTTCAAGTGCTGTGGATCGGAAATCACACTGGAAGGGGTTTCAGCGGTAATTCCACCACACAAAAGGTCCGCCCACTTACACCTCGGACGAAGAGCCGCACCAGATCCGGTAGATGGAGCCGTGTTTCTGTAGCCATTCTTCGGCATTCTGGCGGCCTTGGAGGAACTTTGCAACGTCACCGTTGCCGTTGGGCCAGCGGTATGGGAGCGACGGTAGATTCTTCGTGCCATCCTCACTCTTGATAGGGTATGCCCAATGCAGGTACCACTATGCACCGTCAGCTTATGCGTAGTGGAAGGTTGGGACTGCCTCACGTCAAGGAGACCTGAGAGCAACTCGGTAATTGCGTTCTGGAAAAACGATCGTGTTTTGAGAAAAAGTGCAGTGACGAGAGTGGTGATGCTCAATCCCCACGCCAGCCGTGCCAGTGTCAACGGCTCGGAGCCTACAGTCTCAAGAAACACCATTTTTGCTGGCCGAACGAATCATCACTGGGGGATCGTTCCGGGTCCATCTTCTGAAGCAGTCTTAAATATGGTCTCCGTTTCTCTTCCGTCGATGACTCGAAAGTTCCGTACGTTCCTCTCGGTAACCGAGTCCCCCACGCGGTCATGAGAGATAAGCCGGCTTGCTCCGGCCCATTAGCCCTTTTGTCTCGTGGCGATCAGGGCCAGACTGTGTTCCTGTCCGAAATTATAAGGACTCGTGGTTCCATATCCTATTTCCGTACCAAGCACAGTTGTTGAACTTCTGCCTTTTCCGTCCACAATGGAATCCACGACCCAGGAGTTCCCCGCCGTCAAGTACGGCAACGTCCCATACAATGGGAAACCCATCCTCTACGTTGTCAAAGGTACACCCGCTTCTACGTTTAGTAGACACTGTCACTCTGACCACGTCTTGTAGCCACCAAGACTTCGTACATCAACTACATGAAAGTGTTGATGTTGGCCGAGGAGCTAAACCTGGACTACGAGATCTCGGTGGTTGTAACGAAGGACGAGTGGTATCAGCCGATCCACCCTGAACGTTACGTGCCCACCATCCGCGATAAGGATTCGGAGACAGACCAAGACATCTACGTGTTCGAGAGCACTGCCTGTCTTCAGTATCTCGCGGACATCTATGACAAAGATGGTCTTTGGCACGGGAACACACAGAAGGAGAAGGGTGATATCCTTTCGTGGATAGCGTACCAGACTGCAGGACTTGGGTATCTCTCCTTCCCCCGCCTGTGGCCAATTGCATGTATGAATAGCTGAACGTGAACCAGGGCGACCTCAAAGTACTGGCTCTACTTCTATGCCGTTCATGATGAGAAGCTGCCAAAGGCTATTGACAAGTAAGCCGAGCTCTTAGTCTAGCACCTCGGAGATAGCTAACAGGAAACAGGTTTTACGCGAATGTGTTGAAGCAATGGGACATTTTGGAAAAACGTCTCTCTCAAGAGGGTCAGACCTACATCGCATTAAAGGACCGGCCGACGGTCGCGGACTTGGCATACCTGCCATTTGCCATGCCGTACATGTTCGAGTTCATGAAGGTCAAGATCGAGGACTGGCCCAAAATCAAAGAATGGTCTGACCGCATGCTGAGCCGCCCTGCCGTCAAGAAGATATTGGAATTTGCTCCCACCATAGGTAACTGAGATTATGTACCATGAAGCTGTACCAAGAAGCTGCAGCTGTAGCAAATGATGACCGGCTATCACGTCCATACCTGTCCTCAACTTGAGTGTAACAACAATTTGGCCTTTGGCTTTAGTGCTTCATGTCCACTTTGTAGAGAAGCATCAGTACCTTTAGTGCCTGAATGAGCTTTTTGTCCAGAGAGCATACAAAACAGAATGATCGTCACAAGTCAATAACTGAATCCGTATTGAACTGATGCATTACGGTGACCACGCAATTGAAAATAAAGCCAAATCCCAATGAGAATGTCACTTTTCTCATATATGCCGCTTCTACATCTACTCCCATGCCACGAAAGAGCCATGAAGTTTCGCAGTTGGCGCCAGGCAGCTGGGTCCGTAGATTGCAGCAGTGACGCTTTGAATCTAATGACACACTCAATACTACTGAGATGACTGTGTGGTTCCATATATGAAACATGTATGCTGCGCGACGACTACATGAGTGGATGCCGAGAAGCGTGCAAGACATTGGGGCGGGCCGACGAATCGGCTCCCGACGGCAGTTGTCGAAGTCCGACCACACTCATGCTGCGAACAGCCCTGCCGCCCGGTCATTCACGCCTCAAAAAATCAAAACCATTACTTCCTCTGACGGCACTCCACTCTTTTTTTCCCTATAGTGATGATCTGCCGCTGAAGAGCTTGTGTCATCGTCCCTTCCTTAACCACATTTCGTTCTGAATGCTCTTTCCTTGAACCCGTCACTGATTACATTGGGGCACCATGAGCTCCCTGGCTTTGAGCATAGTCCTCTGGACCTATCCCGTCTCCTTTTGCCTAGTCGCCCTTGTGGCCAACTGCTACGAGGTTCTGTACAAGCCGAACGAACCCGCAGGCAAAGTCAACAGTCGGCGCTTGGCGAAGGCAGACAAGACATTGTTCCTGCTTCATATCAGCCTCGTCATTCTTCTAGTTGGTCACTCGAGATCCTTTATCGTTGTTTTCAAGTGATTGCTGACCGTAGTTCAGGCAGTCAACACCTATTTGGCCGGATATGGGACGCTCAAGGGGGCAAGCGGGCCATTGTTTGCCAACGAGGCGTACCTGGTAGGCGCTCCAAAAACCTACGATAGGGAATGTGGCTGACGATATGGCCTAAAGGGCTCCATGCTCTCTGTACTCTTGGTCTTCTGCAGCACGCTTCTCCCCGACCCGGATATCCCGTACTCGCCGAGTCGACCCAACCTCCAAACATGGGTGCTGAGTACCTCGTACGAAGTAGCCATCCTGCTCATGTGCCTGACCGCACCCTTGGACTCGGATATAAGAAGACAGACCGCGCTGGCCGTGACATGCGAAGCGCTGGGGGCCGCCCGCGTCGTGGTGCTGGGCGCAATGTCTGCGCTCTTCCTGCTCAGTCGACGCAGAGTCGACGACGACGACGAGCGCGAATCACTGCTCAGCCAAGAACAAAGCGTGCAACACTATGGTTCTGCGGCGGCGGCGGCCAACCCTCGTTCGAAGGATGCACAGACAGTATCCGCCTTCGACTACCTGGCCGGATTCCGGGACCTCCTTCCATATCTTTGGTGAGCTTTCTACGGGAAAGATGAGCGCAAACTTCGTATTTACTGACATGCATAGGCCGTCGGACTCACGCCTGCTGCAGGCCCGCGCGGTGTTTTGTTTCGGCCTTCTGGCGGCACAACGCGTCGTCAACATCATGGTACCGCACCAACTGGGCATTGTAGTCGACCACCTCGGAAAGGGCAAGCTACCGCTCAAAGAGATCTCCATGTACGTCATCTACCGCGGACTGCAGGGCCAACAGGGCGTCATCGGCTCGCTGCGGGCCATCCTCTGGATCCCCATCAGCCAGTCCGCCTACCGTCGCCTCACGACTGCCGCATTTGAGCACGTCATGAAGCTCTCGCTGGACTTTCATCTGAGCAAGCGCATTGGCGAAGTCATCAGCGCGCTCAGCAAGGGCAGCGCCATCAACACCTTCCTCGATGGCCTGATCTTCCAGCTCTTCCCCATGGTGTTTGACCTGTTCATCGCGGCTCTGTACTTCTTCATTGCGCTGGATGCCTTCTACGCCATCATCGTCGTCTCGGTCATGTGGTTCTATCTGTTCATCACCATCTACATGGCCAAATACCGCGGACGGGCGAGGCGAGAAGCCGCAACGAGGGACCGCGAAATGGAAGCTGCCAAGTACGTGTGCAGCAGCATTTCCCCTGGGATATTCGAGGCTGACTTGCTGCGCAGGACGGATGCCATCATGTCGTACGAAACCGTGCACCACAACAGCGCTCTTCCCCTCGAGCTTTCCAGATTCCAACGCCTCGTGAAGCGCTTCCAGACGGCCGAGTATTCCGTCTTCTTCTCCCTCAACATGCTGAACGCGGTGCAGAACTTCATCTTCGTGCTCAGCGTCCTGCTGACCTGTCTCCTGGCGGCCTTCCAGATCTCCGAAGGCATGCACAAGGTCGCCATGTTCGTCACAGTGCTCACGTACCTCGCCCAGCTCCAGGCGCCCCTCAACTTCTTCGGAAGCTTCTACACGCAGGTCCAGAACAACATGGTCGACGCCGAGCGTATGCTCGCCCTCGTAAGTGGACCTCAGGAGCACTGGAGCAGCGAGAGCGCGGAGAGATCAAGGGAACTGACACAATCCCAAAATAGTACAAAATCGCGCCATCAGTCGAGGACCGGCCACACGCCCAGCCCATGGACGCATGCGACGGGCGGATCGCGTTCGAGCACGTCGACTTCGCGTACGACAAGCGCAAGCCGGCGCTGGTGGACGTGTCGTTCGAGATCGCGCCGGGCACGACGACGGCGATCGTGGGCGAGAGCGGCAGCGGCAAGTCGACGATCCTGAAGCTGCTGTTCCGGTTCTACGAGATCGACGGCGGCAGCGTCGCCGTCGACGGCGTCGACGTGCGCGACGTCTCCATGGCCACGCTGCGCACCCACTTCGGCGTCGTGCCGCAGGACACGATCCTCTTCAACGAGAGCATCCGGTACAACCTCACGTACTCGAAGCCCGACGCCTCGTTCGAGGAGGTGCAGGAGGCGTGCAGGGTCGCGAGCATCCATGACAAGATTATGAACTTCCCGGATGGGTATGACACTGGCGTCGGCGAGCGAGGGCTCCGGCTTTCTGGTGGCGAGAAGCAGCGGGTAAGTGGAGTTGACGGCACGGAGATGCACTGGAACCACATCTGACAAAAAGACTGTACTGGTAGATTGCTATTGCGCGCGCGGTGCTCAAGCGCCCGCAGATCATGCTGCTGGACGAGGCGACGGCATCGCTGGACTCGCAGACGGAGCGTTTGATCCAGGACGCCTTGAAGAGCGCGTGCAAGGGACGGACGACCATCGCCATCGCGTGAGTGTTTTATTTTACCTCTCGTGCGGAGACGACGACTGATTTCATTTTTTTCTTTCTGCTACAGGCATCGGCTGTCAACAATCACCGAAGCGGATCAAATCATCGTCATGCATCAAGGCCGCATTGTGGAGAGGGGAACGCATGAGGAGTTGCTTGAACTCAGGGGCAGATACAGCTCGATGTGGGAGAAGCAGACAAAGGCCGCTCCGGCTTCAGAGGAGAGCAAGAAGGAGTTATAAAGAGGGGAGGAGGTCCTTGTATCACAAGGATTGCGAGTTGTATTGTCCGGCGTTGTGGTTCGCGCTCTATTAGACCTCCTTTGCTTTATTTTTATCGCGCTTGAAAAAAGGTACGACGCTGCACATGTTTTTAGTGCTAGCTAAGGCCTTATATCGTCTGATAATTTTATACAATTCAGTCACGCTGAGATTAAACGGAAGCGACATGTATTGGCATCAAATAAAATTATGTGTGTACTGGCAATCTATCCATAGAGCGGTGGTGGTGACATCTTTTAAGTGGCCAATACCAGTCGGGTAGATTTATTTATAAACCATCTGATCCTATCAATATATATACATATAGTACATGGCTGCTGTCCATTCCCGTGGCCCGGCTTAACCCGAGCGTCATAGTGAGTCAGCAGGTAGGATAACGCAATATTCTTCAGCGCCGGGACGAGATTTCAACCAGAAGAAAGTGGAGGAAGATGATGACAGCTTCCCACGGCGGCAGTTAAGAATATGCATAGGACCCCCTAGAGACCAGTTGTGCTGCTAAAAAGTCAAAAATAGTACAGGGTCGGGGTTACAGCCGCCGCCCTGTCTACCGGCACTCTTGAAGCCATGACATGCCTAAAAATTTTGTTTCTGTCTCAGCATACATGAAAGTTCGCCGAGAGAATCCTATGGCATGGGTCGAGAATGAAGGAAGCCCTGCTCGGGCACCGAGCGGACCGCACGGTGTCCGAGAGCATTCCGAGACATCTCCACAAGGTACACCACCGCATACACCACCACTTGACAATGAAATCGGACAAAGGCTTACGGACATGGCTATGATTATGCCTCCGTGTAACAATTTCAAACTCCACAAGAAAAAACCCTCCCTCCACCTTGCGTTAAACCTACGCATGCACAATAGAATAAACGTTTTCTCCCCATCTGAACCGAGCTGCTATGAAAACCCACGTACTCCGACTCCGAGTCCAAGACTGAAATAATAAACATGAAGAGAAATGCAAGCAGAAAAAAAAACCAAAGTCAGGAGTGCAAAACAAACATCACCGCAAAAGCGGGATCAAACGCCCCGTAGATGCTTCACGGCCGTCGCGCGCATCTCCTCCACGTCCGCACCCACAGCCAAACACTGCTGCTGCAGGAGAAGATGCAACCCGCGCAGCAGCTGCTCGTACCGGCACGTCGGATCCAGCAGCCGGTCGACGGCGAGCAGCAGCATCTTCTGGAGGATGGAGACGAGCAGCGCGGGCACGCAGTCGGTGTCGTACTCGAGGCGCACGGAGAGGCGGTCGGCAAAGACGTGCCACTCGAACAAGACGGCGAACTTGGCGCCCTCGGTCCAGACGTGCAGGGGGCGGGCGCCGGCGACGGGGAAGACCGGGGACGACGAGCGGGCGGCGGCGGCGGAGCGGTCGTCGTGGAAGGTGACGACGCAGTCGAAGAGCTGCTGGCGGTGCGAAGGGAAGGGCAGGCCGAGGTGCTGCAGCAGGCGCGGCCACGGCATGGCGTGGGCCAGCGAGCTCTGCGACGCGCACTGCACGCCGCGCAGCACGTCCGTCGACGTCGATGCCAGCGGGTCCGCCGCCCGCACGCGCACGGGGAGCGGCTGCAGGAAGAGGCCGACGACGGACTGGTCGTCGACCGAGGTGCGGTTGACGTACGGGCTGCCCAGGACCACGTCGTTGCGGCCGCACAGGGCGTGCAGCACCACGCCCGTGGCGGCGAGACCGAACTGGTGGAGCGTCAGCCCGCTGGTGGCGGTGAGGGCGAGGATGCCGTGGTAGAGGTCGGCGGGGACGGCGAGCAGCTGCGACGTGCCGCGGTACAGCTTCCTGGCCGGCACGTCGTCGTCGTCATCCGGGCGCCGCAGCTGGAGGCCGTGCAGGTTTGCGGACCAGAAGAAGGCGCTCTCCAGCTCCGTCGGCTGGCTCCACGCCGTGGTGTCGAAGTACTCGCGCTGCACCGGCCCCAGCTCGCCGCCGTTGTACAGCGTCGCCACCTCGGCCAGCACCGTCTGCAGCGCCGTGAGGTCGCAGACGATGTGCGAGACGCTGAGGGCCACGATCGACGGCGACAGCGCCACCCGCACGAGCGGGCCGTGGGCGAGGTCGAAGGGCTGGTTGACAAAGGCCTTGACGTCCACGGACTCGACCACCTGCACCGTGATGGGCTCGTCGGCGATGGCCCGCTCCACGCCCCGGGAGCCGGCGCCCACCACGAAGCGCGAGCGGAGGATGCTGTGCCGGTTCAGGGCCGCCTCCAGCGCGGCGGCGAGCCGCAGCCGGTCCACGCCGGGCTGCAGCTCGGCGGCCCAGGGCA
The DNA here is from genome assembly GCF_001883845.1 of Diplodia corticola. Classification (NCBI taxonomy): domain Eukaryota; kingdom Fungi; phylum Ascomycota; class Dothideomycetes; order Botryosphaeriales; family Botryosphaeriaceae; genus Diplodia; species Diplodia corticola. The sequence goes on from NW_017971532.1 coordinate 86,730, forward strand.
CGTTGAAGGCGCACGCCGTCTCGGCGGCCTGGTAGCGATGCCACCACTCGAGCTCGGCGGGCGAGAGCCTGGTGCGTCCCAGCGGCAGCTGGGCCCGCGACACGCGCTGCGGCGCCGCCTCCCGGCCCCGCACGCGCCTCTCGACGAGAGCAGCCAGGTCGGCGAGCGTGGGCGCGTTGATGACGTCCTTGACCGAGAGAGGGATCTTGCACACGCTGCGCAGGCGCGCCGCGAGGCCGAGCTGGAGCACCGAGTGGCCACCGAGGGCAGTGAAGCAATCGTCGGGTGCCACGGCGGCGGCAGCGTCCAGGCCCAGCAGCAGCCGCCACTCTTGCGCCAGCAGCGCCTCGAAGCGCGTGAGGCCCGCCGCCGGCTTCGTCGCCTGGCCGCACGGCGGCTCGAAGGCGGCAGCCTGCAGGGCGAGGGCGCGGGCGTCGAGCTTCCCGTTGCGCGACAGCGGCAGGCGCTGCACGGCGGCGATGTGCTTGGGCTGGGCGTGCTGGGGCAGGGCGCGACGCAGCCGGCGGGCCAGCTCGGTCGTGTCGACGGCCTCGGGCTCGACCCAGAGCACCAGCCTGCCGCCGTGCTCGGTCGCCACAGCGCGGGTCACGGCGGGCATGGCGTGTGCGGCCACGGCGCCCACGTCGTCTAGGTTCACGCGGAAGCCGCGCATCTTGATCTGGCGGTCGCGCCGGCCGCACACGTTCACGTTGCCGCGCGCGTCCCAGAAGCCCAGGTCGCCGGTGCGGTACATGCGTTCTGCTGGTGTGCGGTTGAACGGGTCGGGCACGAAGTCGCGGGCTGTCTGGGCGGGCATGTTGATGTAGCCACGGCTGACTTGGACGCCGGCGATGAAGATGTTGCCAATTACGCCAGGCGGTGCCAGCTCCAGCGCGTCGTCCAGAACGTATAGCCGCGTCGACGGGACGGGCGGGCCGACGCTGACGGGGCTGCCTGCGTGAAGCCTCGACTGGCAGGCTCCTATCGTTCCCTGTGCAATTGAGTCAGTGAGCATCCTCTCGGCTGGGATGGCAGTGGTGGCAGCGTACTTCTGTGGGCCCATACAAATTGTACAGCCTCCGGCCGGGCGCCCACTTGTCAGCCGTTTGCTGCTGGACGGGCTCGCCGGCGAAATAGACCTGCAGCAGAGTCAGCGCTGGCATGATGGAACGAAACGAAGGGGACGTACGCATGTCAGGTTCGGGTAGTCGGCCGGGTCCAGCCCGGCGGCGACAGACGGCGTCATCATGGCGACGTCGACATGTCCAAGGTGCGAGAAAGGGTTGTCGGGCTCGGTCCTCAGCACGAGCGTGGCGCCGTAGCAGAGCGAGGCGAAGACCTCGTGCACGCAGCCGTCAAAGCCCGGCGACAGGAACTGCGCGATGCGCACGCCTGGCCCGCTGTTGAGCCGCACCTCCGGGTCCGCGTGGAAGGCGACGACGCCGCCGTGTTCGCAGACGACACCTGCGAGGCATGATGGTCAGTGGTGGTGGTGGTTCGGTTCGGGTCGGGCAGAAACTCACCCTTTGGCTTGCCGGTCGAGCCCGAGGTGAAGCAGACGAAGGCTGCGTCTCTGGCACTCTGCAGCCGCGGCGCAGACGGCGAAGGCTGCACGCCGCTGGCGAGAATCTGGTCAATGGCCAGGGCCACGGGGCCACCGGGCATGGGGTCCTGCAGCTGGGCGCTCTCAGTGCACAGCAACAGCGTGGCGCCGCTGCTCCAGAGCAGCTCAGCGCGGTACTCGGGTGCATGCGAGGCGTCCAGCGGGCAGTAGACGGCGCCGGCCTTGAGGGCGGCGCAGACGCCCACGATCCAGTTGATGGAGCGATCGGCCACGACGCAGACGACGTCGCCAGGCCGGACGAGCTTCTCCGCCACGCCCGCCACCCGCGATGCGCACGCCATCAGCTCCGCGTACGTCAGCTTGGCCGCGCCCCGCTCGACTGCGACGGCGCCCGCGTTGGCCCGGGCCGCCTTTTCGACCAGGCTGGTGACCGTCTCGCCCAACTCGCCGACGTACGTTGGCGGCGACCCGTGGTTGCCGCAGGAGAGCACCATCCGCGACAGCTCCCGGCCCAGGCGACGCCTCAGGCACTGGCCCACGCTGAGCTCCGGCTGGGTCAGCGCCTGCAGCAGGTTGCGGTAGACGGCTGCCATGTGCCGCACGTGGTCGTCGGCGAAGGCGTCGCGGCGGTACAAGAACCTGACCCGCCCGTCGCCCTCGACCAGTACGTTGAGCGGCAACCCCGGACATTCCTTGACCACGGGCGGCCGCAGCGGCTCGACGGACGCGCGCTCCAGCGCAGGCGCGTCGAACTGGATGGCGAGGGCCGAGCAGAAGGCCAGCGGCTCGCCCTTGCGCTCCGCGGCTTGGAATCTGGACAGCGCCTGCACGGTGCGGTACATGTGCTGCACGAACCCGGCCGACGGTCCGTCCCGGTCGACCGACACGCGCAGCGGCTGCGTGGTGATCAGGGGGCCGATGATGGTGTCGGCCCCGTCGAACCCCAGGCTTCGTGCTGACACCACGGCCCCAAACGCCACCGTATCCGCGTTCGCGTAGCTGGCCAGCACAAGCGCCCATGCCGCGTAGTGCACTGCTGCCGGCGTGGTCTGCGAGGCTCGGGCGTACTTGGTCAGCCCCGCGACGTCGATGCCCGTCTGTATCGAGTGTTCAGCATGCACAGCGCCACTGTCAGGGCTGGGTGCCGAAGGCGGCTTGGGGAGCAGCATCTCGCCGGCGGCGTCGGGGAAGGCCCTTTCCTGCTGCCGCCAGAACATGTCTGCCTCCATGGCTGTCCGCGTCGAGAGTGCCTGGAGGCTCTCGACCGCGGCGGGGAAGGGCGGCGACGGCTCGAACGGGCGGCCGTCCAGGGCGGCGGCTACCTTGTTCAGGATCAACGACGCTGAGAATCCATCGATCAGAGCGTGGTGGATGGAGAAGATCAGCATGCTCTCGTTGCAGGGTAGGTCGGCACCCTGGCAGTGCAGGACAGTGAAGCAGGCACCCAGCCCAGCGGCCCCAGCCGCCTCGTCCCATCTCTGCTCAATGTCTTGCTGCGAGACTACGTCGTGCTCGCTCCACAGGAACGGCGCCTCGTCGACAATCCGCTGGGTCTGCGTGTCCAAGTCCAGTTCGGTGCGAAAGATGGGTTCTGCTGCTACAACAGTCTGCCACGCAGCTTGCAGCCGCCGAATGTTGCGCGTGTGGTACACCGACACGTGCTGAACAACGTTTGCCTTCCTGTGCTGCACGCTGTCGTATATGAGCACTTTCTGCAACGTTGTCAGGGGGCTCTCGCGTATGTTGCGGCTTGGGCTGGCGCACTCTATCGACAGGCCCTGCGTGCTGTGGAGCAGACTGCTGATTGAGGGCGCCGCGAGCATGTCTCCGACGCGAACGGCAAATCCCAGTCTCCGGCAGTGCGATGATAGCATGACGGCCGCGAGCGAGTGGAGGCCTTGGCTGACAAACGGCTGATCGACATCGATGGTCGAAACCGGGACGTCGAGTATGCGGGCCATCCCGCTGACAATGGCAGACTTGAGGTCTTTGCAATCCCCCGCATCGCCCTCAGCGCTTGGTACCATGGCTTCCAGCATTCGGGCTAGCTTTCGCGGGTCCGTCTTGCCATTCGGCGTTGTCGGGAGAGAGTCCAGCCCTACTATGTGGTCGGGTACAAGATAGGCCGGCGACCTGGCCATCCACCTCATCCTCAAATTCTTCGCGTCATCAACCGGTGGTGACACGGCTGTGCAGAGCTTCTTTCCAATCATGACCGAATGCACCGCCTTGAGGCTGGGCTCCATGGCCAGGAGTGCCGCGTCCACGTCAAGCTCAAGATTCACCAGGAACCCCTTGACTTTGACCATGCGATCGCGCCGTCCGCAGAACTCAATGACCCTCGACCCTTGCCCGCTGACGCTCCATCTCACCAGATCCCCTGTCCGGTACGCGCGTCTGCCATTGTGGATGATGAATTTCTCGTCCGTCCGCCGCTCGTCGCGCCAGTATCCCCTTGCCAGCCCGGTGCCCGAGATAAGAAGCTCCCCTTCTTCGTCAAGGGCGTCGATGTCGTCGCCTCTGTCGTCCACGATTGTGACCCTGGCGCCATCGATAGCGGTTCCCAGCATCGTTGGCCTAAACTCTCCGCTTTCGGGACATCTTTGCACAATCCCGCTCAGGGTTGCACAGGTCGCTTCCGTGGGTCCGTATGCGATCCATATAGGCCTCTTCAAGACATCCCAACACTCCAAGAGCCGCTTCGATGCCGTCTCTCCTCCCAGAACCATCCTGTCGAGGTGAGGATAGTCTTGTTGTGTCACGGGCGGCTCCAAAGCCTCGAGGATGGATGGCGTCGCGACGATGACGCTGCACTGGCGACTCTTCTCTTGCAAGTTGTTCCGGTTTGCCAGGACGACGGTCCCGCCGTTGCAAAGGGTGCTGAATAATGTTCCCATGCAAGCTGGCTCCCGTCAGCTCTACTCAAACGACGGACTGAACGAACACGTACCGTCAAAAGCCACGGAAAGGACGAGCAGCACTCGGTCCTCGGGCGTCACATCGTAATTGAATCGTGGCGTCGTGACGAACTTCGCCAATGATTCCTGCCTGATCTCGACGCCTTTGGGTTCGCCGGTCGTGCCCGAGGTGAAGATGATGGTCGCCACGTCCGGAAGTGGGACCGCCTCTTCTCTGTCGTCGCTCGGGTCTTGGTCTGCCACCTCCTCCACACTTACCAATGTAGTGTCCGGAATATCCATGGGCCTGCCCGTGTAGACGGCGAGCCCGGTGCTGGTCCGGCCCAGCACATTGTCAATCCGTTCCCTTGGCCATTGGTCGCGGTCTATCGGCACGTAGATCCCTCCCGTCTTCAGGATAGCCAGCACGCCAACCACCATGTGCAGGCAGGAGCTTGTGAGTATCGGGATCACCTGTGACGGCCTCGCTCCAGCCTTCTGTAGCCGGCGGGCCAGGGCGGATGAGCGCTGGTCCAAAGCGCGATATGTGAGCGTCTCAAGGCCATCCTGCACGGCGATGTTGTTGGGGTAGCGCTGGCAGATGTTCTGGAAGAGTGCAAGCACTGATGGGAAAAGCTTGCGGGTCATGGCGAAGGTTTGCGATTGGTGAAGTGTATTCCAGCAGCTGCACATCACCGCATGCACTATTTAACGCAGGGTCAGAAAAACGGCCAGTTCCCAATCGCCCTGACTTCTAAATTTAGGAAGAGGTCCAACGCGTACAGCGCGTTTCTCACGTCGGTTACCGACCCGGCTCCGAAGGGCGTGCCTTGATTCGGCCGGGAGATAAAAAAGTGTCAGATCACTCGCTTCCTGCCTGTCTCGTGCTCATAGCTTCGGAAGCTCCACGATCCTGTTCCGGCCACGACCAGCCCCGCCTGCCACCATGGCTCTTTCCGAGAGGATGCGCGACACTGTCGAAAGTATAGTGCCCAAGATCGCCACTCAGGTTGCCCAGCGGAGCTCCAGCAATCCGCCCGTCGACCTTGGCACAGCGGAGAACTGGTTGATCAGATCCGAGCTGGTGGACTTTTTCAAAGATGCCATCAGCAAAAACCTCGTGGAGCAAGTAAGCAGCCAGCCGTTTCTGTTTCATCCCCAACGGAACGTTATTTTGACAGCCCACGGCAGGATCTATCCTATCAAAAGGGATTCGCGGGGGATCCCAATGTCATAGCAGCATTGGCAGATACCTTCAACAGGTTGTTCTCTCCCAGAATTCCAGTCGAGCCGTCTCACATAGCGGTCGGGCCGGGCGGGGCAGCCATATTGGAGTCACTACTCATTAATATATGCGATTCGGGGGACGTGATGCTGGTGTTGGCACCATTTTGGAGTAAGTGCTCTAGACACATGGCTTACTGACGTTGCCCGCTGACTCCCCACAGGCGGCTTCCACTTCCAATTCAACGTTGGCCCAAAAGTTGGGATTGTGCCCGTCACCTCGCTGGAGGAGAACGTGTTCAACGAAAACGTCGTGAAGGATTTGGAAGACGCGCTCGCAAAGTCGGAGAAGCAGGTCAAGGGCGTTGTCCTCTGCAATCCACACAACCCTTTGGGCCAGTGCTATACAAAAGGGGCCCTGGAAGCCATCGCCAAATTCTGCGAGAAGCACGACCTTCACCTCATCTCGGATGAGATATATGCCCTCTCGATATACAATTCAGTCGACTTGCCGCACCCCGAGCCGTTCGTCTCCATCTTAAACCTGGATTTCGAGGAGATCAAAGTGAACCCTGCCCGGGCCCACGTCATATGGAGTGTGAGCAAGGATTTTGGCTGCAGCGGATTTCGACTGGTGAGTAGGCCTTCCCAATGACCACAACGATAGTCGCCCTGACATTTTGCGAAGGGTGCACTTGTGAGCCAGGGCAGCCCTGCCATGGCCTGCGGAGTTGCCATGGCTGCCAATACGCAGGTGTCTGGGCTGACAGCAGTCGCTGTCACAGCGCTGTTGTCTGACCCGGCAGTCACTGACAGATTCATCGGCCTGAACAGGAGCAGACTCTCGTCTGCTTACGAGAGTATGGCAACTTTCCTCCGCGCTCACAACATCCGGTACATTCCTGCCAACGCAGGCATCTATGTCTGGGCAAAGCTGTCTAGCAAGGTGACGAATTGGGAGCAGGAGGCAAAATTGACAGAGCTGTTGGCGGAGAAGAAGGTCGCGGTCAGCGCCGGAAAGTCGTACGCAGCCGCCGAGCCGGGCTGGTACCGTCTTTCTTTTGCGCTAAAACCAGAGCAGCTGGAAAGGGGACTTGAGCGATTGGGAGAGGGAATTGAGGCATTCGAGAAGCTTCATGTATGAACACGCGTCTTAGGAAATGAGTGTACCTGGTGTCAAATTCAGAAAATTTTACATAGCCTCGTGCCAAGTGACGACGTGGTCATCCATCCATTCCGTCTCCTCTTCCCCAGATGGGAGCGTGGATGCAGTCGTGATAGGACCACATGAGATAGACAACGAACCGAACTACCTGCGCCGTTCCCGCCGGTGCGTTTCCATCCGGCCTCAGGCTAGCCATTGTCATCTTTTCCACCAGGTACATCACTGGACCCCAGAAAGCGAGGAATAGGTAGGCACCAATCTTCCGCATCAGGTTTCTGGGCGGCTCGTACACAGGGAGATTCTGCAAAAACTGCTGATAGTCATCCGGCAAGTGCGCATCCGCGGCTCCGTCCGTGAGCAACCCCTGGAGGCCTCATTTCAGCATTGTTCGCCCGGAAGAATTATCAGTGAACACTCACCATGTATCTCTGGCTCGGGAAGGCCGGAGGGTCTCGTCTCAAGATGGTGCCGAGCGTCCGAACGGTGAAGGTTGGGCCCGTCATCGCCTCGTCCTCGGCACCCACCGGAACGGCCGGTATGGCAATGTCGGCGTAGGCGATCCCGCCGCCCTCGGACGCGACAAGGTGGATGTACTGCTCGGCCGTGATGAGATACGCAACACCGACCACCTCCCGTGCCTTGACGTCAACTCCGGTTATCGGTCGGATGGACGTGTAGGCCGGCTCCGTGTAGGGCGTGCCCGGTATCTCGGTCGTCAACGTCCATCCCGGGACGAGGGCGCGTGCGGTCTTGATCGGTTTGATGCCACGTGAGTCGATGAACTTGGCGCGGCTCATGTTGGAGCCGTAGGCGAGGTACCAAACGCCCGTGCTCTTCTCCATTTTTGCTGTTGTCGGACAGAAATTGCGGCTCTGCCTGCGTTGGATGTCTGCGGCGTGGCGTCAATGTTATTCTGCAAAGCCAAGACCAATCGGTTTCCGACACAGAAGTTCCTCTGCAACCGTCCTCCATGCCGAAAGGCAATGGCGCTATCAACACTACTTATTAGACAAGAGCCGCTCCTCATGAATTCAGACCGAAATGTTTTCATTTCCAAAATAATTGCTCATTTTGTTGAAATACTAAGGTGAAGAGCCAATCACTCAAAGATTTTCAGACTTCAGTCACGTGTTGCTGCTGGCATGGTTCTCTGTACATACACATGCCAACCTTGCCTATTGGACTGAATCACTGCTTTCTTGTTCCTGCATTCCGTTTCCCTCGATAGGCGTTTCTATATTAAGCCTCGGCGCTGCGGGTGGTCGGCAACCTAGGGAGCCGCACGGGCCGAGAAGCTCGGTATCCGATAGGTACGTGGCCGCCATCAGAAGACTTGGAACATCGATCTTTCATTTAGAGCCGACTGCATGTGTTTCGTGCATTTTGCCCTGGTGGTGATCTTAGTATGCACTGTTACAGAACGGTCCAGTAGGTAGACTCCGCAATCGCTTGTGGGAACGACGGTCCGCACAGCGTATTCGCTGGGTAGGTCAGCCGGCCCGTGCGTCGGCTCGTTCAGAACAGCCCAGTTGATATTCGGAGCAGATAGATAGTCTTAAAGCGCACACTTGGTTCTACAAGTATGTCATAGGGGTTCGTTCAACATGTCTGAGGACTGATGCGAGGAGAGTCTTCGACTACGATGTTGAATGTACCAGTGCTCATGATATCTTGGATCTCCGCGTACTTATGGGAAACGTTTTGACAGGGTGAAGAAAAGAGAAAGACGCAGGAAAGACGAGATTTGAAGTGCATACGTCTTGCAGGTGATGAGCGCAATAGTAAAAAGACAACGATATAATCCTCTAGTATGGTCGCGGATCACCATTCTACGTTGAATGGAATATACTAGACAAGAGGTCCTGCTTAGATAGTACACAAGACACCATTTTCCAATCCTCCCCGGAACAGCAGCCGTAGTTGACATGACAGAATTGTGTTTGAGCAAACTTCAGTTGAAAGGTATTCAGGAGCAGTCATTGAACGTAAATTTAAAAGCTAGCATAGACTATTCCCTTACAGATGCCAAAAGCGCGAGCTTATTTGCCCTGTTGGACTTGCACAGCTGCACCATTTGCAGCAAAGAGACCCATGGAAATACCTCCTGCCACCACCTTGAACGGAGAGGCGCAGTCTCCGGCTGCAAAGACTCCGGGAACATTCGTCTCGTTGAACGGCGGGTTGACCTTGACGTCGAGCCCGGGAGTCAACTCAATCCCAAGCTGCTCTGCCCACGGCCCATTCAACTTGCTCCTCGGCTTGTGAGCGACGAAGCCAAACACCTCCTTCTTGCCATCCTCGAACTCGACCTCAACGTCAGCGCTGTCGGCTGACACTTTCTTAAAGCGAACAATGCGCCTCGAGTCTACCGTCAAGCCCTTCTCCGCGGCTGCGGCCGAGATCTCCTTGGTCAAATCGGCGTTGCCGTGAGTGAGGATGCTCACACTCGTGGAAAGGCGGGCGGCCATGCAGCCCACGGCAATCGAGTGCATCAGGTCCGCCATGTCCTCGACGGCCAGGATGGCGGCCTTGGGCGCGCCACGCTCCTCGTAGCCGTGGCAGAACAAACAGTGGTAGCTGTCGTGATATTGTCAGCTGGTTCCTCGCCGAGTCAAAGCATTCCGGGAAGAAAGGTACATACATTCCACGACCCCAACAGTCATCGTATCCGGCAATGTCGGGGTAGATGTCTTCGGAGCCCGTGGCCAAGACGACCTTCTTGCCCGTGTACCGCTTCCCCGCGTCATCCAGGGCCTCGAAGCCGCCATCGGGCAGCTTGGCGAGCTTGTCGATCTTGGCACGCACTATGCGGGTGGTCTTGTAGCGATCCGTCAGGTCCCTGCGGGCTGCCTCGCGGAAGTCCTCGGGGTTCTTGTGGTCCCACGTCGGGACGTTGTGCATGTGGGCGGCGCGGGCGTTGCGGTAGACGCCCGAGTCGAAGATGATGCACGGGTGCATCAGCCTGCTGAGCGCGGTGGCTGCCGAGAGGCCGGCGGGGCCGCCGCCGATGATGAGGACGTCCGCGTCGTGGGGGGCCATGGCGAGCTGAGCTGGGCGATGCAGGTGGTGGCTGGGTACTGATTTGAACGACGATAGCAAGGCTTGAACGCGTGGTACAATTCTGGACGGGCGAGCAGCAGCGGACATGTAGCAGCAAATCGGATGGTTCTGAGCAAGATGTCTTAATATGCAATCCAGCGTGCAGGGATTGCGAGAAGCGCTCCGCCAATCTCGGTTTCCGAGCGCGCACATATAGACTTCCCGACGATGGTCGGTATGCGCAACGCCATTTTCACCACGACTGCTCAGGATTTGCAACGCCTCTGATTATGGCTGCTGAGGACGATTTTTTCAACCTGCGGCCGGCAGTTCCGGCAGACCTGCCGGAGCTGACGAAGCTGACCGTCAATCCCTTCACCACCGGCGCCCTCGACTCCGCGGGGCTGACCTTCAGCGCGCAGGAGATCTCGACTTACCTAAACTGGCGGCTGCCGCGCCTGTTGATGGATCCGAAATCACTGCTACTCGTGCTTGAATTCCGCCCCATCAACTCATTCAAGAAGGTTCCGGCCCGCCTCGTGGGCTGCGCAGTTCTGCGCCTTGGATCTTCGGCAGCGCGTCCGGCGGATTCCTATCCCACCAGTAAGGTACCCATTGATCAATGGCAGCCTGCTTGCTTTCTAACCTGTTCGCTAGAGTCCAGCCTCCTGCCGCTCTGGTTCAATGCCGCTCTTTCCGACCTTACAGTATGGCCTGATTCCGAAACGGCCGAGGTCCACACCCGATTCGAAGCTGCTCGAGCTGCCATCGAACAGTCGGTCGAGCAGAACGCGACAGCATTGGTATTTTATTATGTCGATTCGGATTTTCAAAGCTGTGGAGTCGGCTCCCGGATGATTTCCGCTGTTCGGAAGAAGGCCGAGGAGCTTGATAAAGGTGACTCTGCATTCAAGGCCGTCTTCCGCGGCGAGGACGTCAGTTTTGGTACAATTTCGGGCCTAAGAGATGTGACCAACGCCGGAAAACTGAAGGTAATGGAAGCGTGCTGAAGCGCGTAGGTCTTCGTGGGGAACGTCCGTGTTGTTAGCATCCAGCAGTCTGTCGGTCTCCGTACTCCGATCTTGTAATGACAGATGGCGAAATATATGAGTAGTCCGGGCTCTTGACTTTCACAAGACTGGCAAAATTCTATCAGTTCATCTTTCACTGAAAATGTCGGTGCTTTCACTGCTGCAGCTGCCGCCCGTGGACGAGCGTGCGGCTATGCCCGGTTTCTTCATTCCCTTGTTCTATCTGGTGCTGATATGCTCTGTCCTCATTTACCCCAAGCTTTTGCGCAAATTCATCATCACGACGGCTGTTTTGTCCTTCCTGTTGCTCAACCTGCATTACACAGGAGGGGTAGACGGAGACTATCAGAACACGACCATGCTCGTCACATCGGCAGTCATGTGGATCGAATTCGGAGTTCTTGGTGATCTCGAACGGGACGTATTCCGGACATGGGAGCAAGACGCGCCACTGGCAGATCGACCGTGGTGGAAAAGGCTAGCATGGAGCTATGACCTGTGGACAACGTGGCGGGGCCCTGGATGGAACTGGCAGTCCAGACGCTCGCCGAAGTTGCCTCCACACATCGTTGATCGACGGTGCGTACCCGAGCTACCAAAAGTAACGGTTTAGTGTAGCTGCTGACAAGACTAGGAGTTTTTTCGTTGACAACGCTAAGCGCGGAGTCTACTGCTGGGTGATGAGCGAGCTCCTGATGTTTTTGCTTGAAGCAACGCCATATACTCGGCTGGAAGGGCGCGAGCCCCTTGAATCCGCGCCGCTCCATATCCAGGTGGCCGTAGCCTGGCTTGCAGCTCTCCACACACAATACAGTATGAGCCTCATGTACCGCATCATCGTATCTTTGCTTGTCCTAGCAAGGGTATGCTCCCCCGTCCAGTGCCCGCCGCTGTTTGGTTCATTCCGGCAAATGTACACTGTGGGAAATCATTGGGGTGTCTGTTGGCAGCACATGATGAGGAAGGTACTCAGTCATACCCCATTCTTTTTTTAAGAGCTCTCACTGACCGCTATATGACTAGGCGATACTGCTTTTCCCCAATCTGGTCGTTTCCTCTTTGGGTATCACTGGACTGGTGGCAAAATACACCCGCGTGTTCCTTTCATTTGCAGCTTCTGGAACCATCCACGCGGCCGGTGCCTACAGTGCGACGCGAGGTTCTCTGGGCGATATGCGATTTTTCATTTCACAGGCATTTGCCATAGTCGCTGAGGACTGTGTAATATATCTCGGCAAGATGGCCGGGCTTCGAAAATCAGGCAAGTGCCGTCCATGTGCATCATTTTTACAATCAGGCACTGACAGGGAAGACTATAGCTTGGACCACCTCGCTGGGCTTCCTGTGGACTTTTCTGTGGTTTAGCTACTGCTTGAGATACTGGATCGGCGAGCTGCTGTGGGCGGGTATGATCGCGTCGGACGGGCAACGGAGTCTTCTCTCTCGACTTTTCGGGAACAGGCATTGGGGTCAGACGTGAGATGGAATGATGGCTACATTGCAAGTCTATTTGACAATTTGATATGCCGGCCCTGCAGCCTGCGCCCTCCCCGCGTCGAGCTGCATCTGCAAACCACCGGCGACAAAGGCGCCCATGGAGACGGCATAGGTGCCAATCTTGAACGGATCTCCGCAGTCGCCTGCCGCGAAGATTCCGGGAACAGAAGTCTCGAAGAATGGAGGGTGTGTCTTGTAGAAACCGAATTCATTGGTCTCCACGCCCAGCTGTGTAGCGAAAGCGCCGTTGTTGAGAGGCAACGGCCTGTGGATGATGAAGCCCTCTGTCACCTTTTCTCCGTCATCAAACACGGCCGAGACCTGCGACTGCACAGCTTCCTTGATGAAGCGGACGATTGGACGCGAGTCGACGCGGAATCCCATGGGTCCTAGGACTTGGCGACACTCGGCAGCCAGCGCTTCGTTGCCGTGCGTGTACACGGTGACGGGTCCTGAAGTGTAACGGCGGCACTGCAGCGCGAGATGCTTGGCAGCCTTGAGGTTGTCGTCGCCACCTGCAGCCAGCACTCCGGCAGATGCACACCCCCGCTCTTCGTAGCCGCGGTGGACCAAGCAGTGAAATCTGAGAAGTCAGCGGAGGCAGCAGCAGAGACATGGACGGGAACACGCACATGCCCTTGGCCCAGCAGTCGCTGTAGCCCTCAACTTCGAGCGGTACATCCTGGATACCCATCGATAGCACCAGCTTGCGGCCTCGCCAGATGCGGCCTTTGGTGTCGGTGGCAGTAAAAGGAAACTCGGCTTCCGGATCGCGGCTGACATTGTCGATGACGACGCCGGTGGCGAACTGGACGGTGCTGTATTTCGAAAGGATGTTCTGGCGGGCAGCGGCGCGGTATTCCTCGGGGTCGCGCCCATCCCAGCCGGGCAAAGTGTGCAGCCAGTTTGCTTTGCGGTTGCGGTATTGGCAGGAGTCGAAAACGACGGCTGTGTGCAGCGACCGCACCAGGCTCAGCGCGGTGCTGAGGCCAGCAAGGCCGCCGCCAATGATGAGAACGTCGAAAGTGTCCGTCATTGCTGATTTGTACACAGATACATCTGCAGCGGCGTGAGCTGGGCTTTTGTGTCTGTCGCGACAATTCTCGGAGAGCGACGACATGGTGCCAAGACCAACCCTCGACAACCAGCATTCACCGCTCGTGCTTCTAAAAGACCGCCTACCACGCTGATCCCGACTACACCAATTCCTTCTCTGCTTGGTAAACTTTGCAAACATGGCTTCCGTCTCGGCAAAGATGCAGTTCATGGCCCCGATGGCCGAGGAGCCCTTCTACCGCTCCCAGCCCGACCAAGGCTTTGATTCTTGCAACTTTTCCTACGCCCCTCAAGACGTGCAAGTCCACGACGCGCGCCCCAACAAAGGCACCTTTGAGCTTGACAAACATGGCTTTGCCTACGCAGACGACCCCGAGGGCGCCGAATACGTCGAGCAGCTCCGCAACAATGAAGATGGCGCCAAGGAGCGCTACTACGCCCATCTCGAACGTCTCCTCAAGAAGCAAACGGGAGCATCACGTGTCGTCATCTTCGATCATACCATGCGTCGTCGAGAGCCCGAACTCGCAGGCAAGAACCCCGACGGGCGCGAGCAACCTGCCGCCTACGTCCACATCGACCAGTGAGTCCCTGTCCCCATCAGTCCCACGTACCGTGTGCCAATCCATACACCAGGGGTCCCGTTGGAGCCGCTCGGCGCATTCACCAGCACATCGGCTACGAAGCAGACAAGCTCCTCAAGGGCCGCGTGCAGATCATCAAGTAAGCATGCCGCCTCCAAGCCCACGCGGCACCATCAACTGACCCCATTCAGCGTGTGGCGGCCTCTGAACGGCCCAGTGAAGGACTGGCCTCTCGCCACAATGGACTTCACTTCGCTCAAGCCGTCCAACATCCATCCCACCAACTTGTACCGCAACCGCTTTGAGCTGCGCGGTCAGTCGTGCAATGTTTCGCACCATCCTGACCAGCGGTGGCATTACCTCGACTCCCAGCGCAACGATGAGGTCACTTTCATCAAGATTTGGGATAACAAGTCTGCCGTGACTGGCAAAAGTAAGTCCGGCTGTACCGCGTTTGCCCTTGGTCAAATCACTGACGTTCCCTAGCCTGTGCGCATTGTGCTTTTGAACATCCGGATACTCCTCCAGATGCCCCGCTTAGGGAGAGTATGGAGGTTCGTTGTATTGTGGCGCACGAGGACGAAGAGCTTGCGTCTACTCTTTGGTGGACTTGATTTGTTGTTCCGTATAGTCGTTCATTTGGGCAGCTTAGTGGTTCTCTTTCTACCATTTATGGCATATATATCTCCATCGCACTTTGGATGAATCAGTGGTTCTTGACCCTCTCCGATCGCTGTGGGGGCGAAAACCTACGACTGTGAAGTTTTTGTATACTTTTTAACACCAGTTAAGGCTGCACTCTGTGACTGTCCAGTTCTTCCGCATTCCAGGTCTCTTAGCGTGTGCACTTCTTCATAACCTCATCTATTAACTTCGCGAGCAAGTGCATGATTACTGCAACTCCAGCCTCAGGGCGTCGTACTGAACATAAACCTGCTGCGGCAGCACCGCGGACTCATAGTCCATCGCGTCCGACGGCAGACGGAACACAATCTCGTTGTCCTTCTCCTTGAGCAAACTCGCCTCGAAAACAAACTTGTTCGCAACGTTGTAGCAGCTGATGGCTGAACGCACGGCGCAGGAGCTGGAATGTTGATATCTGCCACGACAATCAGCTCCGAAAACGCCACCACAACCACTTTGGCAGCTGGGAGGAAAGAAAAGGAAGAGAGAGGGCAAGCAAATACTCACGGAATCACCCAAGGCTCCAACTCTTGCCCGTTGACCGTAACAACAAACGGCAAGTTCGAATACGGCTCGGTGGCATTAAACACGTCCGTATTCCCCGCCGCCGTCTTCGCCCCCGCCAGCTGCACCGTCAACGTCGCGCGCACACTCGCCGCCAACAACCCAGCAGCGCCGTCATCATCTCCCACATCAAACACCACCGTCCAATTGCTGATCGCCGGCGAAAACAGCGTCTCCGTCCTGACCGCGTTCGCCTTGCCCCCGAACGAGCTCCAATGCACGTAGTTCCAATCGGCCACCTCGTCGCTCTCGCCGACGCGGAAGCGCACGCCGTCGGGGAAGTCGGTCGGGAAGTCGTACTTGGCCCAGTAGACGCGGTACTGCTCCGGCTGCAGCGGCTTTGTCGTGTCGACGGCGACGCCGTGGCGGAACTCGCCGGCGGAGCGGTCGGGCGTGCCGATGCGCCAGAGCTCGGTGCCGGCGCTGTCTTCGACGACGGTGGAAAGCGTCGTGGTTGTGGCGCCGTTGGGGTCGATGACGATGCCGTCTTGGATGTGTTGGCCGAAGAGGCCGTCGGCGAGGATGGTGAGGCGGTAGGTGCCGGCTTTGACGCGGGGGATGGTGGCGACGGCGGTGCCGTTGGGGGCGATGGAGAGGTCGGCCCAGTATTGGTAGGCGGTGGTGTTGAGGGCGTTGTCTTGGAAGTCGAGGCCGGTGGCGGTGAGGATGGCGAGGGGCCGGCTCCAGGAGGGGGTGGTGGCGTTGTTGGTGGCGGCGGGGAGGGTGACGATGCCGTGCCAGGTGCCGCGGCCGGAGGTGGGGACGTAGTTGGGGACGTGGGGCGCGATGGAGTCGTAGAAGGGTACGTTCCAGGAAGGGTCGGCGTACTGGAGGGCGTCGGCGCGGAGGTCTTGGAGGGTGCTGCCGGGCGGGCCGCTGTTGAAGTGGTAGTAAAACTGGGTGGAATCTTTTTTAGTATAGGCTCTGGGAGAGCGGATGACTGTGGAATGACTCACGGGACCGAAGGTACGGTCGAATCCGTTCGTGATGTTGGGAGTGCCGTTGCCGTGGTGGTTGGAGGCTGGCTGTGGTGAGTCTCTTGATGACACAGTCAAAGAAGGGGGTCGTACCAATGTAGTTGTAAACGATGCCATCAACGGTCAGATCGGAGTTCTTGGGTCCGTTGAAGTACGTGTCGACGGTGTTCATGACGGTCCAAGCCCCGAAAGTGGCGTTGGTCGCGCTCGTCGAGCCGTCGGAGAACATGCCGTGGACACGGTGGTCCCTCCATTGAGCCTGGAAGGTGTACTTGGTGAAGTAATCCGCCCACTGTTGCACGTACGGATCATCTGGCGTGTTCAAAAGGGACCAAGTGGCGTCCTGGACGACGACCTCGTTTGCGATGGCCTCCTTGGACGGTAGGGGCGCGAAGGTTTTCTCGTTGGTTGAGAGGTGGGTCCACAGCTCGGTATTGGGGCGGAAAAGGGTGCGGAATTCTTGCAGGTTGCGGAGGAAGGGCGTTGTCTCATTGTGGTAGGCAAGACGGCTGAAGGTGTGCAGGCCCGTCTCTCCTTCGCGCAAGAAGTAGTAGAATTCCAGCAGCTGCCCGGTCGCCGGATAGGTTTCGCCCATGACGACTCCGGCATACGGAACACCCTCGGAGTCATTGCCTTGGAAAATTTGGAAGTCAGGGGCTATCGAGCCGGGAGTGTAGAAGCCGCTGGGCGTGCAATAACAGTCGAGGTAGGGGCCGACGCCGGTTAAGCCACTGACGGGGCCGAGTAAATCCTGGTCGTCAAGGGCGAGGTCGACAATGACACCCAAGGATTTGTCCAAGGACAGGTGGAGCCTGTCATTCTCGAGGATGATGTTCGACGACGTCTCGTTGACAGTCAGGATGGCGCCGACTTCCTTGCTCAGTGCCAGAAGCCCGAAGAGGGAGCCGAGCATCCGGCGGAGTCCTGAGGGTGCCATTGCGGAGGATGGACGTCCAGAGGAAGCCTGACTGGGGGTTTACGGAGAGTGCATCCATCTTATACGCTTGGAACAGAGTCATGGCACCTGGTTCCTGCAGATGGCTGTGCGCTTGGCTAATATGGGGACCGGGGCGGCATGTGGAGAAGTCTGGGGGAAGCGGACCTGCATCCCTCTCGGTTAAAGATTGTCCGAGGGGCACGACTCATTTCTCCGCCAGCACCCGCCCGGTCCTCGGCTGAATGGACACGGATGCTGATGCCAAAACAATGATATTCGACATTTTCCAGCGGCGCTGAGGCTACTTCACGTAAAAGACCTCCTCCATGACCTTCCACCACGGACCAGCGGCACTGCCCTTTGCGCCCGGATGAGGGCTCTCCTGCATCTTGTCCGTCATGCTCCACCACTCCTGCACCTTCTTGTTTGCCGACATGCGGGCCATGTCAGCGTCCCAATCGTCGCCCACCCACTTCATCGACGCAACGAGCATCGGCCGGGGTTCGTCGACAAAGAAGATGGAATCTGCGTCCGGAATTGAATGAGCATGCGTCGCAATCAGTCGAATGCGGAGGAGCTCGGGAAACGAAAGACATTGGTGACGTACAGTCGACGATGTTGGAATCCTTGATCTGCTCCAACACTTCGGGCCAGACAGCAGCGTGGCATTTCTTGTATTCCTCCAGGTACTCCGGTCTCAGGTACACTAGCTGGCCAATCCGGCGAGGTTCTTTCGTGGAGGACATTGTGACGTGCGATAGCTTGGGGAGAGGGAGCTATGGCGAGATGAGGGGCTCTTTAGCCTGCAGCCGTGTCGGTGACTCGGTAGGACTAGGCCCGAATCCGGGAAAGCTCTCCCCGCCCTCAACCGAGGTTCACCACGCGTCATGCTCTTTCTTTCAAGGTTTGAACATTCTAATTTGTATAGGGGAAGTGAAAGAGAAGAAATTGACCAAAAATCTGCTCGGAAAACAACATAGTTATATTAGTCCACGTCCCCATATGTGCTAAGCTACATGCAGTACACCAACACAATCGCAAGCATCAACCACCAGCCAGCACCAATCCTAGACCACGCTTGATCGCCCTCACCATATACTTCCCGAAAAACACCTACTCCTCGTCCTCAGGCTCGCAATCCTCCGCCTCCCGGTGGTGATGGTGGGGGTGTTTGGCCTTGTGCCTCCTCGACGATGACAAAGAACGATCACGCCCCGACGCAGGAGTAGTCGGATCCGGGGAACCATCATCAGAAGAAGAAGACAGAAACTGACGACCCCCTGCACTTCCGGGCTCAAAGCGCCAAAACCGGCCGGTCGTCGTGGTGGCCGGGGCCGCGGGCGAGGGATTCCTCATTTTCGCCTGTTGAAATTCCTTTAAAATCAAGAGAAGAAGCAAAAAAAAAAAACGACACGCCTCTTTTTTTTCTTCTTGGAACGAGATGATGAAGACTTTAGAAATCGGCACCCGCACACAGACCGTACTTGGGCTGGCACCCCAGCTCGCAGTACGCCCGCCCGAAGCCGCAGTACCCGAAGCGCGAGCAGCACGGCCCGTACACGCGGTCCCCGATCGGGCACGACGTGTACGGGATGTTGCCCCACTCCATGCCGCACCGTGAGTCGGCGCGCAGGGTCTGGAGGGGGTACGGCGCGTCGGTGCCGAACGGGTCGATGTCGCTGAAGCTGGGAGCCGCACGGCTGCTGCTGGCGGGGGAGGGGGCGAATGCGGAAGCGAAGGGGCGGGATCGGTTTGATGGTCTTGATGATGCGCGGGCAGGCTGCAGGGGGAGGGCAGGACTAACCGGTGTGGAGGCCGGGCGGCGAAGGTTGGTGTTGGGCAGCGGGGCCGCCGCCTGCTGCTGCTGCTGCTGCTGCTGCTGCGGCGAGGAAGACGGCGAAGACGCCGGTGCCATCGGGTTGTTCATGGGGGCGCCGAACGGGGACGACGGGCTCATCACGTTCATGCCCTGGGCCGGCGGCGAGCCGGGGGGCGGACCGTATCCGTACTGATCGCCTCCCGGCGGTGGGTAAGCGCGCGTCTTGGACCACGGGTACGGCGTTGGATAGGATGACGAACTGGGAGCGGCGGTCATGCTGCTGCTGCCGCTCATGAAGTTGGGGCTCTTGGCCGCGTAGCAGCGCCCGAGCGGCGACGTGGCGATGGTCTCGAACGACGTGAGGAGCACGCAGGGGGTGTTTGAGTAGACGTCCCACATGGCGATGCCGCACTCGTCGCCCAGCGTGTTGCAGAAGGCCATGCACGCGCCGTAGTCGTCAATGGAGGCTGCGATGTCGGCGATGTTGGCCGGAGACAGCCCGCTGCCCGTGTTGGCCGCCTCGCACGCCACGTAGTACGTCGCCGACCCGATCTGGTACGAGCCCGGCGGGTACGCGAACGCCGAGCTGCTGGGCGATGCCACCTCGCTGTCGCTGTCGTTATCGCTGTCGTCGGTCGCGCTCGGGCTAGGGCTGGCGTCTTGCCCATAGCAAACCTTGGCCAGCAGCAGAGCGGCGCCCACGGCGAGACGGAAGGGAGTAAGGCTGGCCATGTTGCGTGGTAACGTGGCGGAGAAGGAGTGGATGTGCTTCTGAAGAGTCAACTGCGTGCCGGTCGGTCAGCAGATTAAATATGGCTGCTCCTTCTTGTCGCTTGTCGAGAGAATTCCTCATTTGTCCGTCGTGCCGAGCTACATCAAATTTACGGGAGTGGTCGATGGAACGCAGATCGTGGTCCCTTTCCCCAATGCGGAAGCATTCCATACGGGGAATCCACCAAATTTGCATGCTTCGTACACGCGGTTCAGCGTAGTCAAGGTGAGTCTGCTACAGAATGGCTGGCGGAGTATACCCCTGAATGTGCTCTAACGCACTTCGTTGCTTGTGCCTGAAGATTAACAACACTTCACCGAGAAGGACCACCATCAATGCGTTTAACCCTCCAAAACTCAATTACCGCTAGCATTAAATCTGTTAGTCGTAAAATATATACATAGAATCAACGCCAGACAGCTCCGTCTCCCCAGAAACCATTACCACCACTGACCGGGCTGTAACGTGCGGATGAAGTTGCACACATTCCACCAGCGCTCCAGATGAGAAGAAACGATGCCATATAAAACGAAAACATGCCAGAACCCCGCCATCTATACTTCAAAAGCGGGCTTGCTGCCGCATCTCTACGGCGGGGAACTCTCTGCCCGCCTCACCTTCCAACCCCGCCGAGCTCGACTCTTGGTATCCGCCGTTGCCCGTTTCGAAATACCCTGACCCAGCCTCCGCCGATCCCAGTGAGTCTTTCGTAGAGGCCTTCATCGCCTTCTTCTCCGCCTTCCGTTCCCTCTTCGCCGCCTTCTTCTCCTTGCGAGACATCTTGGGAAACTCGCTCTCGGGACCGACAAGCGAACGGCCGGGGTGGAAGACGGCGAGGAGGAGGAGGGCTACCATCATCGGAAATGCGTCGAGAGCGTAAGAATACTCCTCGTGGAAAGGGATGGGATTCGACGGCTTGACGCCGCCGGCGAACTCGCAGATGCGGTAGATGATGCGGACCTGGACGGAGAAGAGAAAGTAAGCAAGCCAGTCGAACAGATCTGACTGACAGGGGGCACTCACGGTGATGGCCGTCAGCGTTCCGTAGAGAGCATACAGCAGCGGCCGCCAACCGTACTGCCGGTGAGCCAGGCCCGCGGCTTCCAGCGCCAGCGACTGCCGATGGAACATGACCATCAGGCCAAGGAAGCACAGGATGAAGGCTTCCTGCAGGCCCATGCCGCCCATGTAGACGTCTATGCCCGTCTTGATGATGTCGGCGGAGGCGCCCGGGCTCGCCATCAGCCCGCCGACGGCCTGCACGACGAAGGACACGACGTCGGCCCACACGAAGTACTTGGCCAGCGACTGCCCGCGGATGCGCCACACGGCCCGCTCCGGCAGGAAGTAGTGCACCATGCGCGCGAAGGTCATGTAGACGAAGGCGTTGATCCACAGCGGCGCGAGCAGGTAGAGCAGCTGGTGCGCGGTGGCGTAGCCGATGTTTTGCTGGTCGTGCGAGCCCAGCGCGTGCAGGATGAAGGCCACGAGCTCCCACGTGGCGCCCATGATGATGACCCAGCAGTACGTCTGTTGTTGGTGTTAGCCGAGGCTGCTTGGCCGAGGCTTGTCTCGTCTTGTCTTACTTACCTTCTTGAAGATTATCGCCAGCGCCAGGTGGGCGATGGTGAGGATGCCGAATATCACAGCGACGGCGACGGCGGGGGCGAATTGCGGGTTGAAGTTGTAGTAGGCGTTGCAGGCATCGAAGGGGACATTGCCATATCTTCCGGGTACGGCGGTGGTGCAGCTGGGCGTGGATGTCGACGTGGTTGCCGATGCAGCTTGGCTGGTCGTAGTGGATGCCATTGCGAATCTGCGATTTACTGCGGATGATGCTGTCTCGAGAAGGCGAGAAGTTGGTGGTTTATGAGGATCGCCACCTGCATCGTGTCTCGTGTCTGCCCTGCCAAAGTTGGCAATCGTGTTGCTGCGCAGAGCACATTCGTGTCAAGGCGTTTGTGGCGGCTGAGTGGTGTACGCAGCCCTTGGTGGCCCGGTGTCACGGCGGAAAACCCGCAGAAAACTAACGCTTTGTTGCGAGAGAGAAGTTAAGTGTAAGCCGAAAGGGCTACGCGGAGTAAGCAAGCAGGATGCGGAGGATTTAATCCTTGGCGCCCACCGCGTTTTGGTTGACGCTTTGAAGGGGCGCAGTCAGCCACGAGAGGAACACTGCCACTTCCAACACTGCTGCCTACCGCAGCACTTGCACAGCTGGACAGCTTCACAGAAGAAGTCCCACTTGATAAACTTTTAGGTGTTGCTTGAGTAGAAGCTTGAACGTTCCCATTCGCTTGTTACTTGACCGACAATCCCTTTATTCTGGCCATTCCTACTATCATCATGTCAAGCAAGGGACGAGACTGTCGGCATGCTTTCGGAATGAGCGTGCCTCGAATTCTCTTCGTCAGTAGCTGAAGCAGATATGCTGATGTGGAATTATACGAATGCATCCAGCAGGTGGGTCACCCTCTCACTACGAAGGCCGTCTCGCGTGGAATGTTTTGCGGGCATGCCAATGGCCCGAATATCACATCCGGGATCGCCGCTATCGCTAATCTAAGAAAACCGAGATCGTGGCATAAGCAGAGATTTGCACCGCATCCATAGAGCCCGACTCGAGATTTCAGGCTACCATGTGGCTTGACTTCATCAATTCGTGCGTATAATGCATGTCAGCCTTTTCTGTCGCATGACATCGTAATGTCGCCCAATCGTGATCCGTGGACCTGGACTGACCTCACACCGCATGGCGTTCTTGAACGGGATAGCCTTGCTAACGCTGCAGCCTCGTCCCAAAGCTCCCGGGCCGCACGTCAACCTACAGAACATCCGGAGCTACCACAAAGCTGAGACGGCGACCGGTCAAGCACCAACTTGGCCTTGCTCATAAACATACGAGTATAAGTGTACCATAGTGATCACACGGCAGTGGGGTCGCGACGCGTGTGCGAGCTGTAGGGGTGGAAACCTGTGATGCAAACTCGTGCTTCAAATTACACTATCACTACGGATCGAAACAAATACAGTATGTCCTTGCAGCCCAAGGCTCTCTTTTACTGCCCGATGATCTCAGATTGACAAGTTTCCCAGGTTTTGCCTGCAACAGCGTGCTGTAAGAAAACAATACCGAGAGGGGATTGGTTCGCGCTGCGACAACGCCTGCAGCAACTGCTACGGTTCTGCATTTCTAGGAAATATTGCTTGGCTTGACTCGAAGTCTTTCTCGTCTAGCTTTCCCGCTTTTCCCTCTTCCCTTACTGCCTGCTTCCATTGCCAGCCTCGACGATACGGACCACGAATTGGTAGCCGAACGATTCCGCCCCTTTGGGGAAGACAGGAGATTTCTCCAACGCGTCAATGTCCCTGATTTGAGATACCCACCAAAACTCGAAGATATCAGGCTCAAATAACGACGATGGTGAAAACAACGACGACGACAACGATGATGATGAGGATGACGACTAAAATGAGCAAGACAATCCCGCCGCACCGAGCATATCGGAGGACGGCATGGATCGAAATAACAATGAGGACGCACCAGCCACACCTTCCCGACTCCAAAAGGCGTCGTCTACGAGGTCTCCAGCTTCTGGGTCGACGGTGAGAATCAGTGACGAGGAAGATGATATGGACCAAATGGTGATCGACTTTGATCTATCCCCTCCTTCCAAACGAAGGATACCAGAGGACAAGGCAGTAATAGCCCCCGGGGGGAGGAGGCGTTCAGGCCAGGGGCTTAGGGCTGGGTACCGCTCCACCCAGTAAGGGTCCCATCGCGGTCGCACGTCCAAGAACATGCATCTCATCATCGTGAATCATGTGGTGTTGGTCGGCCAAATAGGCGCTTGTGCCAACGACTTCAACCCGCTAGGTAGCAAAAATTACCCCTTAGACTCTGACACTATTAGCTCAAGCACCTACTCAGACGTCTAGCAAGACGCGATTCGGCGTAGAGATTGCTGAAGGACGAAATGAAAAGTGTCAACTGCCTGATTACAAGTTGTTGGATGTCTGAGGTGGTGGACGCTCATTGGGTGGAACAGATACCCTTGGCTCCGCGCGGCCCGCGCGGATGGCTTTATGCGGCTAGTGTTCGACCTACTCCCGCTTTTCGAGCATTCAAGCAAGCAGATCGGCCCAGTCTCTCACCAGGAACACATTCCCCATGGCCTGACAAGGCTAATTTCCGCTCCAATGAATGTTTGAGACATGGTCAGGTTGGCAACTCAGCTGCCAAATTGGATGAGGAGAGTGATGAAAACACGCCTTGAGATGGGAACTTGTTTCAGACTAATCAGTTTATCGATTAGTTCCAAGCCCTCATGCAAGCCATTCAGATGACACCTCCACGCAAGGATGGGTATAAGATTGTGGGTGTTGCTCTTGCAAATAATTTCCAGCGTCCAGCACTTCTTCGATCGCATACGTTCTTTTGCTTAAACAGCGATCCGTCGCTGCGCCGGTCCAACTAGCCCACCATGCATTCCATTCTCTTCTCTCACTCGAGCCTCGCGCTTGCTCTAGCAGCAAACATCCTCCCGGGCCTCGCGTTCGTGGTTCGCCAAGCAGGTAGGCATGCCAGCGCAGCTCGAGGCGATGGCTGACCATGTCAGGAAACAACACGGCGAATTCAACCAGCCTCCAGACCTGGTGGCACGAGACGGGCGAAATCAACACCCAGACTGCAGTCCAAGATGGCAACGTCCGCCAGTCCCATCTCTTCGACGTCCAGGTTGCTGCCTCGTCGGCATCAACAAACTTCTACGACTCGTTCGCGTATGAAAGCATCCCGCGTAATGGCAACGGCAACATTTGCGCGCCTGGAAACACCACTTTGTGCAATGTCGACGATCAGATCAGCATCGAGGCAGACATTGGAGTGAGCATGTCGTGGTCTCAATATCTCACCACTGAGGACTCGATCGTGAGAGTCACGCGGACAGACGGGGGCTCCACTGCTCCCGACAACGTTGTCATCCGGCCCACAACGCTTGGATTTGACCTGGAACAAGACGGAGATGCTCTCCTGATCAAGGTTCCGTTCAGCCAGAACGGGTACCGATTTTCGGTCGAGTTCCAAGACAATCTCTGGGAATACCGCATCGCCGCTCCCGAGCTCAACTCGCATTACATCCAGAACAAGAATCCGTCTGGCAGCTACTACGTCTCGTCGTACGACGACACAAACAACCCCATCGTCGGTGTCGAGCCCCTCAACGCACTCTTGATCTTTGTCAGCCCGTTTCCCAGCAGCGAGTACGTGCCGAGCGATGAGGCGAACACGCACCGGGTCACCCCCGGGCTCGTCTCCGGCCTTGACCAGGTCGAAAAGTCCATCCTCTACTTCGGCCCCGGCGTGTACTACACAACCGGATCTGCACATGCAAAGCTGTCGTCGTCGGTGTCGTGGGTCTATCTGGCTCCCGGGGCCTACGTCAAAGGCGCCATCGAGTACACCAGCCCGGCTCTCGACCTTCGTGCCACGGGCTTCGGGGTGCTGTCGGGCGAGCAGTACGTCTACCAAGCCAACACGGCCGAGGGGTACCAGAACATCAAGTCGGACGACTACTCGGTCAAAATGTGGCGGGGCTCGTCTGCGGACGGCATGACCTGGACGGTGCATGGCGTGACGACGAACGCACCCCCTTTCAACTCGATGGACTTCTACGGCTCGCTCGACACGTTCTCGGTCCGGGCTTCCGACTACAAGCAAGTGGGCGCATTCTTCGGCCAGACCGACGGCATGCAAGCCTACCCCGGCAGCCATTACCAGGACATCTTCTACCACGTCGGCGACGACGGCATCAAGACTTACTACAGCAACATCCGGAGCGAGCGGCTGACGGTCTGGAAGACGAACAACGCGCCCATCGTGCAGTTCGGCTGGTACCCACGCAGCGTCAGCAACATCACGGTGGACTCGGTCGACGTGATCCACACGCGCTACATCTCGCAAGCGGCCGAGTACCCGCGCGCCCTCGTCGGATCGGCCGCCAGCTACGAAGACTCGGGATCGACGTCGACGGCCGACACGACGAAGAGCCTCAGCGACTACACCGTCTCGAACTGGCGCTGCGAAGGCATCTGCCCCGGCCTGCTGGGCATCAACCCGCTGCAGAACATCGACAACATGAAGCTGTCGAACGTCAGCATCGAGCAGCTGGCGCCCCACGGGACGGGCGTCGACACGTCGACCCTGACCGTCTTCACGGACGCCGACAACGGCAACGAGCCGGTCAGTCTGGGCGCAAACTCGGCTGGCAACGTCGGCCTCACGATCCAGGACTTTTACGTGGGCGGCGAGAAGATCACGCTGGCGGCGGGGAACTGGGACTCGAATTCGGCTGGCCGTCTGAACATTGACGGATCGTACGAAGGGAGGTGGACGGCGATCTAGGCGATATATTTTAGGAACTCTTCCACGCATTGAATAAATGATCGGCACACCGCCGGGCATACTTCATGGTACCTTTGACCGATGAGGCTGAAGCTTGGCCAGGTACCTCCTCTGCATTAAAGCTCGCTATCTGAAATAGGCAAGGTGATCTGCACGTGATTTGCCGTTGCGGGGAACCGATCAATATGTTCCGCACCACTTGCCCTCCACCATTCGTCATTGACTTCCTCAAGCAGGTACGGCGAACGTTGGGCCAATAGGGACGGGGGAGGGGGGGATCAATCAGCTGCGGGCAGTCAGTCAGTAGTCAATCAAAACCAAGGGTGTCGTCGGTCGGTCTCTTCGCACGCCGCGATCACCCGCGAACGGCAAACTCGGCCCGCAAGGGGCGGACGTTCGCTGGGCCCGAACGGCCGGCTCGAATAAACACACGGACTCGGATGTCGACGCATGGCCGAACGCCGGCTGCCGTTGAGACTTTGCCTGTTCGGTGGTGGTTGCTCCAGCTCCGCTTTGAGGTACCTGGTCTCGGTCGGCGTTGGACGAACCGCGAAGGGCCGGAAAGTAGCGAAGGCCGACGACAAAATGGCGACGGGTGCACTTGTATAAAAGGAATGAGTTGGTTGTCGTTACTTCTTCCAATTGTACACGCACCAATCCCCAAGTCCATCTTCACTTGACAGCTCCCCACCATGTCGTTGTCCCAGTCCAAGCCTCTCTCCGGCAAGGTAGCCATCGGTACGTGCAGGAGTCGTCACCGCAGCAAAAAAGACCATACTAACAAAAACCCCCTCTCCTCAGTAACCGGTTCCAGCCGCGGCATCGGCGCCGCCATCCTCCTCAAACTCGCGTCCTGCGGCGCCGACGTCGTCGTCAACTACGTGGCGTCCAAAGCGGGGGCCGAGGCCGTGGCCGCCAAAGCGCGCGACGAGCTGGGCGTGCGGGCCGTGTGCATCCAGGCCGACGTCAGCAAGCGGGCCGACATCGCGCGGCTCTTCGCCGAGGCGAAGCGCGAGCTCGGCCGCGTCGACGTCGTCATGAGCAACTCGGGCATCGAGCACTTTGGCGACTTGGAGGCGGTTAAAGAGGAAGAGATCGACAAGGTGCTCGCGGTCAATGTGAAGGCGCAGTTTTTTGTGGCGCAGGAGGCGCATAAGTGTTTGGAGGAGGGGGGGAGGTTGATTCTTATTTCGTCGATTTCGGCGGTTTGGGTGAGTAAGAGAGAGAGAGAGAGGGAGAGAGAGAGAGAGGGAGAGAGAGAGAGAGGGAGAGAGAGAGAGAGGGAGAGAGAGAGAGAGGGAGAGAGGGAGAGTGAGAGAGAGAGAGAGAAAGCATCCGCACTGACTGACTCCGCACGCAGGGCGTACCCCGGCACGCGCTGTACTCGGCGTCCAAGGCGGCCATCACGGGCATGGTCAAGTGCCTGGCGTTCGACTTCGGGGCGCGCAACATCACGGTCAACTGCATCGCGCCGGGCGGCATCAAGTCGGACATGTACACGGAGGCGGCGGCCGACTACCTCCCCGGCGGCGACAAGATGACGGTCGAGGAAATCGACGAGCGGGTGGGCATGATGAGCCCGATGAAGCGGCCCGGCTTCCCCGACGACATCGCCGGCGTTGTGGCCTTGCTGGCGCTGCCCGAGTCGCAGTGGCTCACCGGCCAGACGTTCCACGTGGGCGGGGGTGCGCACATGGCGACTGCTTAGGCGTGGATGGGGAATCAATCATCTTTGTTGGGGGATGAAGGATGGGAAAGACGACAAGATTCTTGTGGAAGCTTCATTCACGTCACGTTCTTTCATGCAGGGGGGTCAAACGGATATATATGAATCTAAATACACGAATCGTAGGAGTCGGTCGGTCCGTCACGTTCTTTCAAGGGGGCAAACGAAGATATGAAGTTAAATACACGAATCGTAGGAGTCATCATCACAAGCATCACTCCAGATACTCGTTGGGCACGTACAGCGGCATGGAATCCTCCCACAGACTGTCGGTGAGCATGGTCTTGTTGGAGCCGTCGGCGTTCATGGCGATGATCTGGCCGTAGGGCTGGAAGGTCTGGTCGTAGATGGCGGCCTCGTCACGGAAGCCGTACATGCCGCTGGAATACAGGATGCGGCCGTCGGCGGACCACACGGCGTGGGCGTCGTTGGCGCCGCTCGACGTCAGCGTCTGCAGGCCGGTGCCGTCGGGGCGGATGGTGCAGACGTCGAAGTTGGTGGCGCTGGTCTTGCGGGTGAAGACGATGCGGTCGCCGTCGGGCGACCAGCCGGGCAGGTTGTCGGTGGCGTTGGTGAGGAAGCGCATGCTCTTGTCGGCCAGGTCGATGACGCGCAGGCCGTAGCGCACCCCCCACTCGCGGAACACGATGTAGCGGCCGTCGGCCGAGTAGCTGGGGAAGCCCGAGTGCACGGTGCCGTCGGTGAGGGCCTCGTAGTAGGAGCCGTTGGCCGTGGCGCGGTAGATCTTGCCTTTGCCCGTCGCCCGGGCCTGGAACCACTGGCCCAGCCCAAACGCCACCCACTCGCCGTCGGGCGACCACGCGGGCTGGAACGCGCCCGCGAGGCCCTGGCTGACCGTCGACGCGTTGAGCTCGCCCGTGCTGTACGAGTCGAAGACGACGAACTCGTCGGTGCCGTCCGGGTTCATGCTCACCACCGACGAGTTGCCCAGCTGCTTCTGCGTGATGACCATCTTGCCCTGCCGCGACAGCTCGGGGAACACGTCGGTGAAGCGGTACTCCCAGTCGCCGTCCCAGCTGTACAGCTTCTTCTCCATCGGCCGCGCCGTGAACCCCACCTTCTCGTACACGACCGTCTTGCCGTCGGGCGACCACGCCGGGGACCGGATCGACGCCTTGACTTGCTCACGCCCGTCGCCGTACGCCGTGTAGTTGAGCCCCTCGTCGTCGCCGCCCTTGACCAGGAACGCCACGTCCCCGGCGTCGCCGACAAACTGCGGGAACATCTTCAGCGACCCGCCCGACGTGTGCTCGCGCCGGTCCGTCCCCGTCTCGAAGTCGACCGACACGATCTGCGACACGACACTGGCGACCGACTCGGGGCGGTGCGCGCCCCACGTGTTCTCGGTCGTCACTTCGTAGTAGACGACGCGCGTGCCGTCGGGCGACCACTTGGGCGAGCCCAGGCAGTAGCCCGACTTGGTGGCCAGCTGGCGGAAGGTGTCGCCGGCGGTGTCGTTGGCGCGGATGACGTAGACGGACAGCTCCTGGGTGTGCTCCCAGCCGGTGCCGTTGCCGTGGCCGCGCCAGGCCGTGTTGCGGTCCGAGGCGAAGGCGAGCCACTCGCCGTCGGGCGACCAGGCGGGGCGGAAGTGGCCGTCGGGCAGGGCGGGGTCGCCGGCGACGGCGGGCGTGTTGGTGAGGTTGTAGCTGGCGCCGGTGGCGAGGTCGAGCACCCAGACGTTGGCGCGGTAGCCGTTGGCGGTCGAGACGTAGGCCAGCTTGGTGCCGTCCGGGGAGAGGGCGGCCGCGTCCTCGAGCGAGGGCGTGGCGATGACCTTTTGCAGGCCGGAGCCGTCGGGGCGGCAGCGGTAGATGTCGCTGTTGCCGTCGCCGTTGCGCTCGGTGGTGAAGGTGATCCATTCGCCGTCGGGCGAGAAGGCGGCGTGGTAGTCGTAGGCCGAGCTGTTGCCCAGCAGCTTGCGCTCGTCGGTGCCGTCGGCGTTGGCCACGTACAGCTCCGACGTCGAGGGCGCGATGCGGTTCATGAAGAGGACGCCCTTCTTGCCGGCGGCCGGCAGCCCGCGCGCCGAATGGGACTTCATCATCGGGCTGAACTCGCCCGACAGGTCGAGGTTCTGCTGGGGCATGGCCTGCGCCACGAGCCCCAGGGAGAGCCCGAGCAGGGAGAGGTTGACGTTAAACCGCATCCTGGAGGGAGAAAGAAGGACAGAGGGCGGGCGATGCGGCGTGTGCAACGTCTACTGCGTACGCCCGCCATGGCTTTATATCAGTACGGCCGGCGTTTCAAAGGTTCATTGCGGCAGGTCGAAAGCTCTGAACGATCCACAACTGGTTGGTGCTCATACACATCCAGATAAGATTTTCGTGTAACCTCGTCTAAACCACTGGGCTGACTCTGCAGGGTCGAGTCCCAGGCGAGGATCCGGCTTCCAGATTTTTCCAAGCAGCGGACATGATGCGCGTAGCACCAGATAATCAGCTAAGTCCGAGAATCTGGCCGGCGGCTCGTCGTATCTCCGAAAAATCTCTCCGGAACCGACAGGGAGTGGAGAGGAAAGGCGTCTTGGCAGGTGGACCGGTCCGCCAGGACACGGCGGCGCGAGTCGATGCTTGGACGGCGCTGGAGCAATCACCGTCCTGCTTTACTAAACCACTCCGGGGCGCGTCACCTCGCCGCGCAAGCCGCCGGGGGCGGGCCAACCCGGGCGGAGCAGACAATCCGATCTGCCGCCAAAACCGCTCGAAACAAGACTGCGGGAGAAATAATAGGTACTTGGCATTGTGGCAGTGGCCGCACCAGCCATGGCCCTGGCTGACCATCATCTGCCTCGTGTTCAGCCTGGCCAACGAGCATCGCTCCAGGGGAGATGCTTGACATTAAAACCCCGTTAACACACAAAGAGCTGACGACGGCATGAAACAACTCACAGACAGTGGTTAGTCGTGTCCTGGGCGCGAATGTGACAAGTGAGCCAAGGCGGGTGAAAAGGCGGGAAGCCCGGAATCCCCGACCCGACATCGGAAACTCTTGTGGGGTGCTACCATTACTACTTTAGTAGGTCCTACTGTTCGCTTGGACTCGATTATACGTGCTGCCTCCGACAGGCCGGGTCGATTTCAAAGGGGCAGCAACCCCGAAGACTGCCAGCTGTAAGCCATCATCCCATCATCCCCTTACGGAAGTCGGAAAGAAACAAATCAAGATATGGCATGGGGGTGCCTCTAGTTGACTTCCATTTGCAGGTACTGCCTCCACTAGTGCTGTTTTCGCCGTGTAGACAACCCATAGCTAATGCCTAACAAACCTCGTACCCGTCGTAACTGACGCACGATCCCGCAACGTCCGACCGACCATACCTTGGCCAACGCACCACTTGAACATGGAAATCCGGAGAAATGGAAAAGAAAAAAAATCTAGATGAAACACACGAGTATGGAAACGCCAGTCGCAATGCCGAGCTGCACCATAGGTAGTTGAGTATCGAAATAGATCCCACAAAAAAAAAAGGGGGGAGGGAGGTGTCGCCTAGCCGCTTCTGTGCCTCGAGCGAACGAAGATCGACTCGGCCGCCAAGCTCCGCCATGGTTACAGGTACGATTACAAGGTAGGAAAAAACCGCTGGAAATGGTACATGATGACTTGAGGGACGATGAGGTGTGAACTTCAAAAAAGGCATTTCTAGATGCTTTGCAGCATGCTCGGCGCCAGAGGGACAGAACACAGACCTGATATATACGCATAAACGGTAATGTAATCAGCAAGCCTCGTGCGTCGCATCGCCTGAGAAAAGAAAAAAAAAATCACTGAAATCCGACGGTGCGGGTTACGCGTATGCCCGAGTGTGGCAGGATTCCTTGGTCGCTGTTGTTGTCGGCAATACTCGCCTCTCGCGGCACCTGCACCGCCTCGATGACGGTTGTGTTGTGGTCCGCCGTCAGGTCCGCCGCCATGTGCGCCCGGAGCTCGTACTCGATGAGTTCGTTCTGCGCTTCGATGTTGGAAACCGACGGCCACTGCTCCTTCGACTCCTGTCCCGTGCCTCGCGACGACGACACGCGCGACGACGAGGCCGGCAGCGACACTTGGTGGAAGCCGTTGAGCGTCCATGCTGCCTTTGCTTCTTTGTCATCTGATTTTTGCGTCATGGTCATCTGCGCGTGTGAGAGTAAGCGTCCGAAGAGACTGAGACGGAAAGGAACACCGGGCTTACGTAGAAAAGCAGCACCGCGTTGGCGAAGATGTCGATGCTGCAAGATCCGAGGCAGAGCCATCCCGGCGCTTCGATCATGATGAGCATGACAAGGTTGACCATGGTGGCCAGGACGGAGCCGACGGACGTCCAGAGCGACTTGATCGCCAGCCGACGTAGCTTGCGGTTGAGGAATTGGTTGCGAAAGAGCGGGATGACGAACATGGCGACGAGGTAGACTGTTGCGTTGGTCGGTCGGTAAGTAGCCGGAGCGGAGTGGTAGTCAAAGGGGACGACGACTCACTGTTGACGAAGACATCCAGAGACATGAGGGGGATGAGCGCCCACCATTCCCACCCGAAAGTGCAAACACCATCCGTGCGGAGCGCGTAGATTCGGCCAGTCTGCAGGAGAAATCAGCGCGCGAGTGGGGTACAAGAGAGGTGCGACGCATACCTCGAGCAGGATAAAGACACAAAGCCAGCAGCCCATGAGGAAGAAGTTGAAGCGGTAATGCCATGACTGCAACCGGACCCCGCCGCCGCGCACCACAAAGGCACGCTCCATAAGACTGTCGAAAAACCATCAGCAATCATCGAGGCGAGTGGCGGACAAGCCGTACAAGAGGTATATCCCCAGCTTTGTCGTGGTGTAGAACCATGTGCAGAGGAAAAGTCCGGTCGAGCACTCGCGGAGGCTCTGGCTGAGCCCGACGCCGAGATTGAGGAGCCCGCCAACGAAGATGTAGCACCAGCTTGCGCTCAGCGCGATCAGGATGGTTACCCGGGTGTATTGCAGTGTCCACTGGAGGTGTGCAAGTCAGCCGCCAGTTCAGGGCCAGGGAACATGGTGGTAGCGTACACTGGTGATTTCGTGAAAGGTCTTGATGAGCGGGAAGCGCGAGAAGAGCATCAGGCTGATCAGCGGCATGGCCACCAGGTACCCGACCGTGAAGCCCACCTGCACTCCACGGTTCGGGAACCAGGGCACGTCGTTGAAGCCGATTTCGTACATGATTCGAGATGCGACCAGGTTCGGCAGCCGGATACAGGAGAGGTGGATGGAGCCCCGGGCCGCCCGGATGGTTTTAATAAGATCTGATCCATGGAGCCATCTTCGATAAAAGAGCCTTGGCCAGGCACATGAAGGCTTGACCCGCGTGTGGCTGGCTTAGTGCGTGAGGGACGACGCCACACGTGCCGTCCTTGCGCCCATGTGGCCAAGCGCGAACCACATGCGGCATGCTGCCATGCGGACCCGCGATTATTGCCGCCAACCACGAGCGCTGCAACGCCGTGATGGACCTGCGCCCATCGATCCCCACAATAGTGTGCAGAGCGAGGGGCTCGACGCCGCCCACGTCAGCCCCGTCGGTGAATCCGTTCGGCGTTGCGGCGGTACGGAGTAGTGGAGACGATCTAGATCTACTATACAGAGGGAGGATGTGAAAACTGAAAAGCCATCTCGTGCGTGGCAAAACGTGGTAGAAGGCCGGGAGCCGGATTCCGGCGGGAGAGGGGGGCGCGGGGCTTATCTGCTCGACAGTTCCTGGGTCCTATCATATTAGGCCAGAAGCTCCGCCGTGTGCTGAAGGAGACTCGGGGAGGCTAGCGAGTGGCACGTTCGATTACGACGGAGGTGGAGGATGTGGAAAGATCGACGACGTAGCCCGTCCCACGGGCGGGGAGGACTAGCCCGACGCACCATCGAACCTTATTTTGCGGGTGGCCATCCAATTGGCCCCGCTCTCCTCGTTGAAGCAATCACTGCCGTTCGCGGAGGCCGACGTTCTGGCCCGAGTCAGAGCAGGACAGCAGGGAGCCCCGAGACGAGGAGTATATAGGTCGAGTAACGCAACGTATAGGCTGCCGTTCGAACGCCATCCATTGATCCGCTAGGCATTCGGCTAAAGAGCGGAAGCAAGACACGCCTCTCTTCCGTCCAGCTCGGAGACGCTTCCGTGCCAGGTTGCGCACCGCGGAGTCACGTCCGTGTCAGATTTCCAGCCGTCATCAGCCTCCGTTCCAGCGACAACAAGTGAAATTGCATCCCTTCCTCGAGGATCCATAGCTGACGCTGAGGGGAGCGCACAGTACCTACCTCCAACTTCGGCAGCCTTTCACCAGTGGACGCTTGCCGATATGCCGGCAAAGAGAGGTTGGGACCGACAGACCTAACCCATCAGCCACACCCACACCAGCGGCCGGGCCCAACGGGGCGATTGCCACCATCAGCCGACTGCACGAAGCAGGCCATTCCGTGCCCCAAAAAGCTTGCCATGTGCCTAGGCCGTTCGCGGACATGAGGCTTTTGGTAGAGGCTGCATGAAACCCCTGGCACTACTGCACGGGGAACCATCAGGATCTCAACGCAGCAGAGCTTGGCTCGCGAGCTTGGCTCACGAGCTTGGTGCCGTGCGGTGGACCCGAATCTCTTCATCGGATTCTTGATATCCGAAGACTGCAGCATTCTCAATACGGGGTGGTGCAACTCGTGGGATGAGCCCTGCAAGCAAAAATGTCCCTGTCGTTCTATCAAACCGAAAATGCAGCCACCCTGCTCTCCCGGCCCAGCAACCAGGTCTGTTTGGTCCAAGGACGCCAATCGAAAAAAAAAAGCAAGATATAGCTCCCGGCTTCCCCGTCAACCGCGATCGCGGCCATCGTGGTTATTTCCAAATCGGGAATGATCGCCACTGCGGCATATCCGTAAACCTATACGGCACCCCGGAGCTTATCACGCCCATTCACGGTAAGCTTACCGTATACACCAAGCATCCGCCGTGGAAAAACACGCGAGCGAATTTCTCTCCGGCCCAAAGGCATGGCGCGGGCGGGACGGGGCTCGCACTTTAGTACCTCGTGGCTGTGATGCTACAGGGCATCCGCTCGGCTGCCGCACGGTTCCATTGGCCCAACGAAAGAGACATTATTCCAGAAGGAAAGGGCCGAACGGGTACGGAAGGACGGGGAAACCCCCCACTCGGCTTCCCCGCCCGTCCATGAATCGCGGATAGGATTAGCAGCACCTTTGACGGGTTTCAGGCATCCGCTAGAAAAGAAAGTTCAAAACACGCTTCCACACCGGTCGACCGGCCTCGACCAAGATTTCAGGATCGAGCTCCTCTTCGAACCTCCTTCCTTTGTCGAGATCGACTTCACGCAAGTTGACGCCGACCGTCCACCTCTTCGAGTAGACTTGAAAAATGATGAAGAGGCATATCGTGATTGGGGCCGCCATATAGCTCTCGAAGAAGGCCTCGACGCTGGGAGGTGACCCGATGGGCTGCGTACATCACGGTCAGCATGGTCTGTGACGGACATGGCCTCGAGAAGGGGAGCGCTCACAAAAAGAGCAACGTAGAAGGTGGCCACCAAAGAAAGAATCACGAGAACGAGTCCGACGTAGCTACCCGCGATCCCAAACGGTGAACGCCACGGGATTTGATCAACACCTCGCCCTTGCATCTTCCAGGCTCTGCGGAAGTTGATGTGGGAGAGCATGATGGTGGCGTAGGCGAATTGTCCAGACAGACCGGTGATGGCCAGGATCCAGGTGAAGACCGTGTCGGAGTCTGCTCCTACCGTGATGAAGGATAGAAAGCCGAATGCCACTTGAGCCACAACACACCATATCGGACGCCCCATGCTGTCGATCTTGGCGAAGCACGACGGGGCATACCCGCTCGACGCCATGGCCTGGAGGACACGTGTGGATCCGTAGGTGCAGCTGTTAGCCACCGATATCACGGCCACGGTAATCACTGCAGCCGCAGTCAGCACAGCTCCACGTGACTGAGCGGAACCGACGGCTCGTGCTTGACGTCACCATGAGCAATCAGGGAACATACCCGCGTTGATGATGTGAGGGAGGACTTTGATTCCAGCCATCTGGACGGCCAAGACGAATGGCGATGCTTTCGTATTCGCCCCACTGGCCCCGAGCAGCACATCGCTGTCCGATGGGACGATTAGACCCACGATAAAGATGTTGACAACGTAAAACAGGAAGATGCGCCAGAATGCCTGCTTTGTAGCCTTGGGTAGTGATCGCCGCGGGTTGGCGGCTTCCGCCGCCGCGAGGCCGACCATTTCCGTTCCGCCGAATGCGAATGCTATACAAAGGTTAGTAGATGATAATAGAAAACACGCTCCTCTGCTACAGGAATATAAGTGATGGGGCTCGGTAAGTGGATTAACAAGGACGGATAGCAGCCATGATTTGGGTTCGACAGGCCCGCATGCCACCGCGACAGCTACTCACCAGCTGTGACAAAGACTGAGCAAAATCCTTTGAATCCGTTGCGGAACGCGCCGGGATCATGCCAATAGCGAGCTCCAATGTATCCACGGTCATCAGTGGGAACGCCGCCGCAATCGATGACGACGCCGAGGATGATAAAGCCTATACATGCCACGATCTTGATGATGGCGAGCACAAACTCGACTGCAGCGGACCAAGTCAGCACCGACTCACAGCCTCGAGTGGAGGGGAAGACATGCCTTCACCGTATCCACGCACTCCAAAAATCTGAATGATGATCAGAGCGGCCAGAAACACGGCGCACCAGACGCCGGGATTGACTTCTTCTCGGCTCTTCCAGTACTCAATCGTGATGCCGGCAGCGGTGATTTCGAACGGAAGCGTGAGCATCCAACCCACCGAGTACTGCCACCCCATCGAGACGCCCCTTTAAGCTCGACATCAGCACGTGGATTTCTCATAACAAAAAGACTTGTCCCACGTACCACGCTGGATCGACGAAGCGGATGCCGTACTCATAAAACGCACCGTTAACCGGGTAGATGATGGCCAATTCGCCCAATGCTTGAACAGTGCACAGCATCATCACACCAATTGTCATGAAGCCGATGAGCTGCACGTGGTCAGCCGTTTGCGCCGTGGATGCTGCCTGAGAGTGCAGGTACGTACGACCGATGCAGGACCGCCGGTGCGGAGCGCACTGCCGGTGCCAACGAAAAGACCGGCGCCGATGGATCCGCCTGCATGAACCGTCAGAGGAGCCTTTCTTTTCACGGGCCGCAGAGCCTACCACCTACCAATAGCTATCATCTGCATGTGGCGTCCCTGTAGCGATCTCGACAGCTGCCGGGGCTGCTTGGCGTCGACGACCTCTCCCGACGCGACATCGTAAGGCGGGGTGGGCGCGTCCTGCTGAATCTCGCCTTCGGCGGTCTTTGGCTCTTTCTCTTCTGGGCCTGCCATTTTCTGGGCAATGCGGAGGATGTGATGGGGGAGAGTGCCGGGGTGGGTTCTGTGGAAGATAAAAACAACCGGCGTTCCAGCTCCCCACTTCTGGTGCAGCGTTGCACTGCAGGCTATGTACTTGGTACTTCGACGCAGCGTAGCATCCATGCCACGCGGCTTTTCCACGTTCCGTGATCTGGATAAAAGCCACTGATAGCTGCCTTGATAACGGGAAAACAGGACGAGCGCCCCACTTCCGGCAGGTTGCGTGGTGTCTTATCTCCAACGTGCCGGGGTGCGACGAGAACATCATTTCTGAAGCAAGCAGCCTCTCCTTCTTCCCCTCGCTAGCACTGAGAGTGGCCAGTTGAGGGTTGCGCCTGCACCCTTTCTCGAGCCAGATGGAACAAAAACGGCAGCTCGGTGCTACGAATTAGCGACACATGCGAGAACCACGGCCGCTACAAGGTTTGACCCATCATGCCCGACTAATCTTTCAACTAGACGAAGACGTGTGGCAGCTAATACTCCACGACCCACTTCATCCGCTCGCGCAGCACGTCCGGATCGAATGTCGTCGTCCATTCATCTTCGGCCATGTCCGCGCTCGCCATCTTCCCGGTCCCGTAGCTCGTCTGCGCCGTGATCCTGTCCGTGCGGGGCTTGCGGCAAGTCTTGAAAGAATCGCAGCGCCGCATCAAGGTCGTTGGATGGCCAAGACGCAAGCATCTCGATGCCGTCGCACCCGACGGACGACCAATGTCGGCGGCGGTCGCGGTGCCGTCTTGAAATTCCAGCTTGTAGCCGCCGCCTGTGCCGTCCCGCTCAATGCCGCACAGCTTCTTCTCCGTGGAGACCAGGTGGTCGGGGTCGACGCGCTGGCGCAGGACGTGCGGAAGATGGGCGCGGTGGATCTGGAACAGGAACGCACGTGCGAGGCGCGCCGCACTCGTCAATTTGCAGGCCCCAGGTGCTCGCCGGTGCGGCAGTACTGGCGGTATTCCATGTAGACTGGGCGGGTCGCGCGAGGACTCGTGCAGCATGTCGACTTTGAGGCTCAGCTCGTCCAGCACGAGGTTCGCGTTCCGGCTGATGTTTGACGCCGGCGCCCGCGACTTCGGTGAAGTCGGGCGCAGCTTCGTACAGGTGCTCGTTTGCAAGTCCGGAGTGCAGGGCCGAGTTCATGGAAGCCAGGCCCCCGAGCCCTCCGCCGATGACGGCGTCTTTTGCTTCTGAAATGCCATTATTGAGGCGATGGGACGGCAGTGTTTGGTTGTAACTTTCTGGGTGTCGAAGTATCGATGTGGTATATGATCTGATTACCGGGCCAACGATAGCCGGCTGAATGCGAATCGGATAAGAGTGGCCATCGAACGTGGAGAGAAAAGCGGAGTGGATAAGCCACGAAAATACTCCGGTCGAGCGGTGGGAATGTTAAGACGGCGGAATGCTCCCTGGATCTCACTTCGGACCTCTTCGTACCGTGCTCCTAATACCTGGACGAAAAATTGCACTCCACTCCATGCCATCCCACTTGAGTGTGTCGTGTCGGTTCCGCGGACAACGGTTGACGGCATGATGCCACAGTGGGCGTAGAAAGAAACTGACCAACCTACATCGGTAACGGGATCAAATATCCGGATGCATTTCTACAGTTTAAATATATCCATGTCTCAATATCTGTTTCACCTCCTCATGCAGAAGGGGTGTATGAACCAGCATCAACGTCGGGATACCTGATTCGATTACCCACACGCGTTTGCGTGCCTGGTAGGTTACATACACGTGGTGTTTTGTGTGGAAGCAGCAGACAAGAGCACCCTCAATTTAGGATAGTTACTATATAAAAGCAAAAGAGAGCATCCGCAAACACGCCAATCGCTACTTTGACGGTCTTTATATATCCATTTTCACCATAAAGAAACGTCTACGCGTAATAATTATTCTTGTAAAAGGCATCACTCGTCGTTTCTTTGGTATCCTCAAACACGAACTCTAAGCGGTCACCCTCCTTGACCTCAACCCTCACCATCTCTTTGAACACATTACTGGTATCGATTCCGGCGCCAGTATTGTTCAGCTTCTGCGTGCGAGCCGAGTTCATTGCCAACGCCACCAGCTCGGGTGTTGTATCCCACGCATTGGACTGTTCCCCAGTCTTGAGCGTGTAGCAGAAATGGAAAATCGCCAAGATGCAGTACAGGAGGAGGACGACCACGGCTGCGATCTGGGTTGTACTGCGATATGTATAGGCATATCCGGTGGCAAAGACGCGTAACACGAACGGTGCCGCATTCCTCAGTTCGTCGTCGGTGAGCTCGTAGGCATTGCCACCAGCGCCCAAGTACTTGCGTGGTAGCAGCTCGCTGAGAAAGGCATCTGGTAGATCCTCTGGAGTGGAAACGTTGCTACCTTTCGCTCTGCCAGCTATTGAGATGTTGTAGTCGGTGCGAGCTATTCCGTTCAGTGTCATTGTGGTGAGGATGGCTTCAACGATTACTTCCACGAAATCCTGATCTGGCGCGGTCGACGTGTTCCACAAGCCTGTCGTCTTGGCCACTTGTGCGAAAGCTGTCCATCCCTCATTGTTGATGGTTGGGTTGAGGTACTGGGCCCAGCCAGTTGAGATGGTAATCAACGGGTATTTCGATTTGATCATTCCTTGAAGGAGGTAATCGTGGGTGTCGTCGGGGCCGGATATTTTCAATTGACTCCTCAAGGAGCTTGTCGTGGCTGGAAAGTATCGGGTGTCAAAGCTACATGAGAATATTTGACTGGTGTTGGTGAAGGCCGTGTCTGGAAAGATTGCGACAGCATTCAAGGTACTGCCAAGCCCCTCAATCGCATCCAGCCATAAGATGTTGGGCTCTTTTGTCGAATTAAGGCGGCCCAGGACGGTGGATACCAGATCGTCGTCATTGATGTCAATGAGCATGAAGCTCGCCCGGCCCGTCATCACGTTGTGCGGACCGTCGGGATACCACATGCTCGTCAAGTTTGGGAACCTCACATACCCATATGGTGATATGGTCTGACCTGAGACGCTTTGGATCTGGCAGACGGTCGCCACCGCTGG
This sequence comes from Diplodia corticola, assembly GCF_001883845.1. Lineage (NCBI taxonomy): Eukaryota > Fungi > Ascomycota > Dothideomycetes > Botryosphaeriales > Botryosphaeriaceae > Diplodia > Diplodia corticola. Next base: position 127,124 of record NW_017971532.1, read on the forward strand.
CTGTGTAGCATCGATGGAGTATTTGGCATCCTTGCGGCTCCAAAACCTTTTTGTTTTCTGCACATTCTTGGCGGCAATGGCCCACAATCTCCCAATCTCGGCTGCAGTGTCAGCGATGGATGACATGGGCATGGTCGCTCTGGTATAGGCGTATCCATAGAGGGGGTAGATCTTGTCCGAGTATCCCTTGCGGGTTCCTGGCCACATGAAGCGTTGGGACCGAGCACTGTCCATCAAGAGAAATTGGGGCAGAGCCCCTGCGGGGGTTAAGGTGGGAAAGTAGGAGCAATAGGTTCTGTCAATGATTTGCCACCCTCCATGGGGACAAGAGACATCTCCAGTGTCAACAAGACAGTGATCGAGCTTCTCTGATGCCTCCAGTGTAGTCGGAAAGACGGTTTCATGGGTGGCATTCAACCAGAAAGTGGTTCCTCCAGCAGGCCAGGCGTCAAGTTGCGGACGCATGAGTTGTGCGGTCGAAGGCCCGACCGAGACACCGAGAAGAGTGGCGACGACTAACAAGGCTATGAATATTTTGTACCGGACCTTGTTACGGAGTACCCGTTGCCGAATGGTGGCCCAGAATTCCGTAGACCAGAAGAAGCTCAGAGCTCGGAACTGCTGTCCGGCAAAGAGAGCTCCAAAAGGCAGGCCGTCTCCGTAGAGGATGTTCCTTCGAATATAGGTGAGGACGACGGCTGTCAAAGACGATATCATGAGCAATTCATGAAGCTTCGCTGCGAACTGGAGCGCTGCCAGCTTCTGACCATCTTGGCCTGATGTCCCGATCAGCTCGCTCCCAACGTATATTTCCCGGAGGTTGATGGAAACCAGCGCCAGGGATGCACCGACCGGGAGGAAGTGGATCATGCTGCCGAGGAAAGCGTAGCCGCGATGGTTGTGTAATGCAACTTTCCGCTCTTCCTGTGGATGAATGCCTCGCAAACGGAGATAGAGCGAATAGAAGGCCTTGAGCTTGAGCGTCTTCAACGCCGTCTTGATCTTCGATTCCGAAGTCCGCTGCGAAGATGCTACGCCCACGAGTGGCTCTGCATCGGTCGAGGAGAGAGACCTGCCAGCAAAACCGGACCTGAAATTGACACAAATTAGGCTGCCTCCATGCAGGACGGGACATTGCACAGTTCTAGTGCGTACGTAGAGGAGTTGTAGCCTTGCAGGCTTGCAAAGTCTAGCCCGTTCGGTAGAGGGACAGGCGAGAAACGCTCTCTACCATGGTGTTGCTGCGGCTCCGAGAGCGGGATGGACTCCATGGATTCGCAATGGGAACCAGAATAGAATCAGTCCACGGGGGAGAGACTTATGGGGGGGGGCTAAGGCCAAATGGGGTAGATGATGGTAAGGCTATATACTTGGCCCTTCGGGTCGAAGGACATTGATTATCAGCTTTGGTCGGTCTCCCTCTGTTCGCAAAGTGGTCAACCCCTCCGCTGTGCAACAGTAGCAGTGCCCATAACTGGAATTCAGATTTTGCGGCGTGCGCCTCAGAATCCTCTTGCACAGTTTGTAGCTGTCCGCGGAGCACGTAGCCAATTAGACCGGATTGGGATATGATATGTCATGAGAATCCGAGCCGACCCATGCATTCCCTTCGCTTCGCGGGCCGCGGCGATCGTTGAAGCGGTACGTCATAGCCTGCGTCGCCTTCCTCCTGCTATTGGATACTTCCTACATCGCCTTGAAGGCTCTCGAATCACCGCGTCGGGTGACGACAGATTCGCTTCCCTTGTCCAGCCACGAAAGGATCTTCATAGCCAGCATACACTGGAACAATGAAGCGATTCTCAGATCCCACTGGAACGCCGCTCTCATCGACCTAGTGCAGCACCTCGGTCCCTCCAACGTCTTCGTCTCCATTCTTGAGAGCGGGAGCTGGGACGGGAGCAAAGCCGCGCTGAGGGAGCTGGACGCGAAGCTGGAAGCGATGCAAGTGCCACGGTCCATCATCCTCGACCCAACGACACACAAGGACGAGCTAGAGCGCGAGCCGAAGCCAGGCAGTAGTAAACCGGGGTGGATATGGACGCCGCGGGGCAGGCAAGAGCTGCGGCGCATACCGTACCTAGCCAATTTGCGGAACCGGGTCATGGAGGCGATGCACACGACCGACGACGCGAAGCCATTCACAAAAGTCCTCTGGCTAAACGACGTCGTCTTCACGGTCCGTGACATGATCTCCCATCCACCCATCCACCCATCCACCCCTCTCACCCAAAACCACCATCTCACCATCTCACCAACCCATCACCACAGACCACCGACGTCCTCACCCTCCTCTCCACCAACAACGGCCACTACGCCGCCGCCTGCAGCCTCGACTTCTCCCACCCACCCCGCTTCTACGACACCTTCGCGCTGCGCGACGCCGGCGGCCACAAGCCCCTCACCCCGACGTGGCCGTACTTCCTCTCCGCGGGCTCGCGCGGCGGCGTCGTCGCCGGCCGCGCCGGCGTCCCCGTCAAGTCGTGCTGGAACGGCATGGTCGTCATGGACGCGGGGCCGTTTTACTCTACTACTACTACCACCACCATCACGACTACCACGACTGCCGCCACTGCCGTCACCTCCTCCGATGGTGAAGGTGGTGATGATGGTGATGGCGCACCGCTGCGGTTCCGAGGCATCCCCGACGCGCTCGCCAGCCGCCACCTCGAGGGGTCCGAGTGCTGTCTGATCCACGCGGACAACCCGCTGACGCCGGGGCGCGGGGTGTGGCTGAATCCGCACGTGCGGGTGGGGTACGGGAGGGAGGCGTACGAGGCGGTGAATCCGGGCGGGGGAGAGGCGATGTGGCCGGGGATGGGGGCGCGGGTGCGGGGGGTGTGGCGGAGCCGGGTTTGGGGGGTTTGGGGGAGGGTGCGGGGTTCGGGGGAGGGGTGGGTGGTGAGGCGGAGGGTGGAGGGGTGGGGAGGGGGAGAGGCGGGAGTGGGAGTGGGAGGGGAGCATTGTTTGGTCAATGAGATGCAGGTGGTGGTTGAGAATGGGTGGAGGCATTTGTGATGTGCACGTTGCGGGACTCGAGGTCTGGTGGTCCGTTAATGGATATCTTCCCGTGAAGCCGATATGAAAGAATCGCTGGTGGTCGTCCTTGCGGCTGAAGATTAGGACACCAAGGCAACCTGCCGAGATTGCCGTTCGTGCCGATCTACCCGGAGAAGTAGCAGCCCACTTCTTCTTTCGTCCTACTTCATATACCATGGGCAATCCCCTTGCCTACTTGTTTCTCCCTTCCATCTTTCTCTCTCTCTGAATCATGTCCTCTTCGCCATCATACCTCGAGCCTTGAGTCCACACGCACGATGCTACGCGGCTGCCTGCGACCAACAGTGACGTCAGCAGCCTCAACGCAACTCAGCCCCTAGGCTAGCTTTGTGCGCCACGGTTCCGAGAAGCCGTTTCATATGACGTAGGCAGTCAGTATGTAGCAACTTCACCTACCCAAATTGCCTACGTCGTAAAGCAGAAAACTTCAAGCTGATGGTAGTGAAAAGCGCTCTACTACGTGACCGTATCCAACAAACTCCCGGACACCAGACAGACCATGTCGCAATAGTCCTCGAAGTGTGAGGGGCGCCAGGCAGCAGCAGTGCGCACACGCCTACCCCTCCACCAAAAAAAAAGCTAGGGTGACCGGAAAACTACCAATCGACGCCACTGCAATTCTTCCCAACGAAAAGGCCACTTGGCACTAGGCCGACAACGTCCCTCAATGTGCTTCGCCCCGCGAGGAACCTCGCGCCACCTCGTCGCACCTCGTCGTTCGGCAGCCAAGCCGAGGGGCGTGTTGGCAACTGCATCCAGATGAGGGGCGAAGCTGAGAGACATTACGCGTCAGATTGACCTTAGTCCAGCTCGCGAGGCTGAATTTCACAGCAAAGACAGCTGCTCCCAGAGTTGGGCTGAAAAACCAAGCGGATCGTCTTTTGCATAGCCCCCGCTCCGAGCTTAGCGGCCAGCTACGCCCCTTTCGCTCTCTCTGTCCATGTGAGCGCTTGTTGTGGTGTTTGGGAAACGATGCCCGACGATGCCGGGGAGCCCGAGCATGCTAAACGGGAATAACACATGGAGCTGTCATTATGGGTATCTACATTCTATATCGGAGCGTATCATCTTTCGTCGGCAGTCGTGACATGTTCGGGAAAACAGAGGACCAGTAACGCCAGAAAGAACCAGAGCAGCAACCAGCAAAAAGAAAAGAAAAAAAAACGGCCCCCCCCCCCCCCCCCCCCAAGACGAACAGAAAAGAAAAAACCCATCATCACCAACTCCTACTTGGCACCAACCCCCTTCTCCGGATCACCACCACCACCCTGTACCCCACTCTCGCCGCCGTCCTCCTCCTCCTCCTCCCCGTCCTTCTTCCCGCACCCAAAAAGCCTCTTAACCGCCCGCCCCACCCTCCCCATCGCGCTCCTCAGCGGCCGATACACGGCCAACACGGGCGCCCCCACCCACCGCGCCACGACCTCGAACCACGCGTCCGGAAACGCCCTCACGACCACCGCCCACGGCAAACACAGCGCCGCCACGACGATCGAAATGGCCCACTGGGCGCCATTCAGCCGCACAATACTAAACGCTTTCCCGCCGACGAACGCAATCGCGACCTGGCAGCCGACCATGAGCAGGACGATGGCGAGGAAGAAGACGTTGCGGTGGGCGCCGGCGAGCACGTTGGCGCCGTTGTCGAGGCGGCGGTTGTTGAGCATGTTGAAGATCTGCATCCAGACGAAGGCGTTGAAGACGACGCTGCGGAGCTGGGCGTCCGGGTAGGAGAGGAAGCGCGGGCCGCCGAAGTGGAGGATCAGCGTCACGGCGAGCTGGAAGAGGGCTTGGCCGATGATCATCTTCCACATTGTGGGGGAGATGAGGGGCGCGTGGCGGGGGGGTGGTTTGCGGTTGAGGATGTCTTCGGTGGGCGGGTCGGTGGCGAGGGCGAGGGCGGCGAGGGAGTCCCTGGGGGGGTTGTTAGTGGTTCGTTCTTTGGGAGGGGGGGTTTTTTTTTTTTTTGTTCGTCCGACTAGAGTGGGGAGACTTACATGATGAGGTTGATCCAGAGCAGCTGCACGGCGGTGAGGACGGACCGCATCTCCGAGTCGGACACGGACGACACAAAGGTCAGGATGACGGCCGTGATGTTGACCGTCAGCTGGAACTGCAGGAACTTGCGGACGGCGTCGTTGACGGCGCGGCCCCACATCAGCGCGGTGAGGATGCTCGCAAAGTTGTCGTCCATCAGGATGATGGCCGACGCCTCCTTGGCCACCTCGGTGCCGGCGATGCCCATGGAGAAGCCGATGTCGGCCGCCTTGAGCGCGGGCCCGTCGTTGGTGCCGTCGCCCGTGACGGCGACGATGTCGCCCATGGAGCGCAGCTTGGTCACGAGGATGCGCTTGTCCTCGGGCGACGAGCGGGCCAGGACCTGCAGCCGCGGCAGCATCTCGGTCATGCGCTCGTCGGACAGCGTGCGGAACTCGGGCCCCTCCATGACGAGGCCGTCGGTGTAGATGCCGCAGTCGGTGGCGATGGCCTTGGCCGTGACGACGTTGTCGCCCGTCACCATGCGGACGCAGACGCCGGCGTGCTGGCACCGGGCCACCGCCTCGGGCACGCCGGGCCGGATGGGGTCCTGGATGCCGACGACGCCGAGGAGCGTCATGTCCTTGAGGACGAGGTCGACGTTGGCCGTGGTGGGGTCGTCGTCGGAGGCGGCGCCCGCGGGCGGCCATTGGGGGAAGTCCTTGGTGACGAGGGCGATGGTGCGGAGGGATTGCTCGGCGTAGCTGTTGATGACGGCTTCGAAGCGCGAGCGACGGTCCTGGTCCAGGGGCACCTGGCCGGCGGCGGCGGTCAGCAGGCTGGAGCTGTAGCCGAGCAGGATCTCGGAGGCGCCTTTGACCAGGAAGCGGAAGTGGCCGTTGGGGAGCTTCTGCACGGCGCCCATGCACTTGCGGCCCGAGTCGAAGGGCATCAGCTGGGCGACCTGGGCGTTGGCGCGCTCCTCGCTCAGCGAGCCCATGGCCAGCACCTTCTTGGCGAAGCCGAGCAGCGCCGTCTCCGTCTTGGACCCGACGAAGCCCTCGACTCCGCCCTCTTCGCCCTCGAAGGCGGTCGAGTTGATGGCGATGGACTCGACGAGCATGCGGCGGTGCTCGGGCAGCAGGTCCCTGGCGAAGGCGGTGGAGCGGCGCTCGTCGCCGCGTTGGTTCTTGTCGTCGAACGAGTCGTCGCCAAAGGTGCCGGTCACGACGGTCATCTTGTTCTGGGTGAGGGTGCCGGTCTTGTCGGAGCACACGGTGGTGGCGTTGCCCATGGTCTCGCACGACTTGAGGATGCGCACCAGGTTGTTCAGCTTCACGAGCCGGGTGGTGGCGAAGGCCAGGGCCAGGGTGACGGCGAGCGGGAGGCCCTCGGGCACGGCGACGACGATGACGGTGATGGCGACGATGAGGATGTCCATGAACTTGGACGCCTTCTCGTTGGCCGTCAGCTCGCTCCCCGGCAGCGTGCCCAGGAAGCGGAACAGCAGCACGAAGAACAGGAAGGCGGCGGCACTGCTGCCCAGCTTGGCGATGGCGCCCGCGAGCCCGTCCAGCTTGACCTGCAGGGGCGTGGGCTCGGGGTCCTGGCGCATGGCCATGAGGATCTTGCCGTAGCTGGAGTTGACGCCGACCGAGGTGACGAGGTAGGTGCCCACGCCCTCGAGCACCTTGCTGCCCGAGATGATGAAGGGGTCGAGGTCCTGGTGCTTGGCCTGGCCGCGGCCCTGCTCGAGCAGCCGCATCACCTGGTCGCCGCCCGTCTTCTTCATCTGGTCCGACTCGCCCGTGGCCGACGACTCGTCGCACTTGAGGTTGTGGCCGGCGATGAAGATGCCGTCGGCCGGGATCAGGTCGCCCGGCTCCAGGTGCACGACGTCGCCCACCAGCACGTCGTGCACCGACATCTGGAACGACTTGGCCGAGCGGATCACCTTGACCTCCCGGTCCTCCTTCTTGGTGTTCAGCCGCACGAAGGCCCGCTCCTTCTGGTAGTCGTTCAGCGCGCCGACGAGCACGACGATGACGATGGCGATGCAGATGGCGCACCCCTCGATCCAGTCGACCGGCATGGGCGCGTCCGGCGGGTGCTCGACCCCGAACGTCTCGTACAGGCCCAGGGCGAGCGAGATGGCGGCGGCGGCAGTCAGCAGGATCAACACCTTGTCGTTGTACGCGAGCCACATCAGCTTCCACAGCGGCGTCGGCTTCTTGGCCGGCAGCACGTTGCGCTTGAACACGCGGACCCGGTCGTGGAAGGCATCCGACTCGGCCGCCGGGCCGTGGGCGGTGCCAGCCGTAGCTGTAGCCGTGGCCGTGGCGGACTCGGTACTGGCATCGACGGCGTCCTTGTCGGCCAACGGAGAAGAAGCAGCCTTGGTGGCGAGCTCGAAGCTGACGGAGCCGGCAAGCGTCGTCTCGTCGACGCTCAAGCCGGCGGCACGGTCGGTCCGCAGCCCCCGCTCGATGCCGGCGAGCCCGCCCAGGGCGACGTAGGCCGGGATGGACTTGGGGTTCAGCAGCTTGTTGAGCTGGCCGGGCGAGAAGGCGAAGGCGTTGTCGTCGACGTGGAAGTCGTCCTCGGCGCCCGGGTCCGGCTTCAAGGCGTCCTGTTGCTCCTCGTACGACGAGAACAGGCTGTTGCCGCAGCTGCTGGTGATGGAAGCGCCCCCAGACTTTGGTGGCGCCAGGTGCGGACTCGGTGGGGCTCCCAGGGTGCTGCCGCTCATGGCTCGGTCGCGTTGACCGCCGGCTGGTGTGGCGCTGAGGTTGGAGGGCGAAATTGCTGTTTCCGGAGAGTCCATTGGTGGGGGTGTTGCGTTGTTGTTGTTGTTGTTGTTGTCGTTGTTCTCATCACCATCCTGCACCTCGAGGAGTTAATTCTGGGAGGTCAGAAAAAGGCAGGCTGAGGTCAAGACTTACGGGAATCTCGATGGTTATCTGCGGCAGGCCTCTGGCGTCTGCCTGGTCGGAGTGGTGGGCCATGGTGGGTGCTGGTGGTGATGTGCCTCGCTCTCAAACGAGGGCTGCGGGGGCTATTGTACGGATGCACAAACGAGGCTGTGCCCCGGATCCAATGGCGGAGGGCAGCCCCGGCGGCGATGAGCGGCAAGGAAATACGGTGGTCTGCCATGGCGCCAGTCTCCTTTGCCGCCAGTGGTGACATGGCCAAGGGCGGAGGCCAAGCCCGCTCCTGCAGGCCTGAGCGGCGGCCGCCCAGCACGCGCGAGAGCGAATGCCAGCCAGCGGGCGGAGACACCGTCCGCGCATCTCGAACCGGGTCCGTTTCAGCGCTCGAGTCGATCCGCGCGACGTGGTGAGGCAGTCTTCGTCGCAGCAGTCAGATAGTCAGGCTCCGGGTCAGCCTTCTTGGCGAGGCAGAATCCCGCCGCGACAGTAAAAGCAGTTGAGCCGCAGGCCCAAGCCGCCATGGCAGGCGCCCAGGAACGCGGAGGTTGGTCTATCCCGGCTGTTTCATCAGCTGCGTGATTTGGCTAAGTACAAGCCCCTGCCATGAGAAAATGACGTCCACAAAAACCCTCACTCATCACCGAGCAGAGGCACCGGCTCACAGTGCAACACCCACGATAGGCCGACGACTCTGCTCGGCGCTGGCCGAGGCCGGAGCAGCCCAGATGCTGTGCCGTCGCCCCTTTCGCTTCGGTTGAGGGCGCAGCAGCGTGTGGTCTTCGACGAGTCGGTGGCTTTTGACAGGTGTGCGGAGAAGTCGAGACGGGCTGGGCAGAGTGTGGCATTGCTCTTGGCGGACCACTATCTTATGCTCCACCGTCCTCGACGCTTTGCACTCAGGCGACGAGGCATTCAACCAGGGCCAAGCCCGAGTGCGTGCGCCATTGTCCCAGACCTCGTCCCATTCGACCCTCAGTGCCACGGTGCCACGGTGCCACCGCCACAGCTGTGGCGCAGTCCTCAACCTACGACGCTACGACTGGTGACTGCTTGAGCGACGTCATCCCATAGTCGTAGTCGGGCCCGAGTTAGATGATGGATGACTCGGGCAGTGCGCCGCCCAGCAGTCGCCCCCTCGAGCGCCGCGCAACCGTGGGCGAAGCATCGTCGCCATCGCACCAGCCACACCGCTGGCGCCCACGAAGCAAGTCCGTATCGAACGCGTGCGAGCGGTGCAGGCGCCGCAAGATCCGCTGCGATGGGGAGGTCGGCCCCTGCTCCACCTGCGTCCGCTTCTGCGTGGCTTGCGTCCGTCCGCCCAAGCTGAAAGTGTGAGTCTCGTGCCGTGCTCCACCACCTCCGCGCTTGTTGCTGACCGAGACAACACAGCGGTGCCCACCGGGCTCTGGCCAGCCGCATCCACCAGCTCGAGGCGCAGCTGGCCGACTTGGGTGACGCACACAGTCCCGCCTGGAGTGACTCGATTCCAACCACATCGCTGCACCTCGACACCACTTTCAACTCCCCGCAGCCTTCCCTCTCCTGGGACTTTTCACCATCCACCCACTCTGCCGCCGCCAGTCCAGCCATCCAGCAGCCCGACATCCCCACCATCGAGATCTCCGAGTGCGGAGGGCCCGCCTCTCCAACTTTACTCTCCCCGGCTCCCTCTTTACTTTCCGCCAACTCCCGCTGCTCGACCCCGGACCCGTACACCATCACGACCCCCATCATTCTCGGCTGCTCCGCCGCCCAGCTCGCGCCGCCTCTGCTGGCATCCCCCGTCTCCCCGCCCGTCTCCGCCTACGGCAGCAGCCAGCGAAGCCAGTGGGACTTTTCTCCCCTTTTCCACGGCGACGCCAGCAACGATGGTGCCTGTTACCTGAGCCCTCCTCCCGCCGACCGCGGCGGGGATCCGTCGTCGCTCTCGCGGCGCTCGTCCATCTCATCGCTCGGTCTGGATCACGATTTCTACAACGCCGTCGCCCTGCACCCCTTCTCGCCCTTTGAAGAGGACCCGCTGCCGCTGCCGCCCTCCCCCTCGCCCAACGCCTTCGGCGAGCGGTCCCGACCGAACGCCAGCAGCCGCCCACCCACGACGACGCAGCCGCAGCCGCAGACGCAGACGCAGACGCCAACCAAGTTCGAAGCCGAGACGCTATCCGACATCTTCTTCGACGGCATCGACCCCAGCCGATGGCCCGTGGAGCCAGCGGTCCACCACGCCTGCCTGGACCGGGTGTACGACGACGACCACCATCATAATTTTCCAGAACTTAGCTACTCGCTGCGCATGGCGCGCTTCCTCGTCTTCATGACCCTGGCCGTCGGGATGCGCTTGCGGCAGCGGCAGGCTGGCGCCCGTGGTACTGGTGGACGTGGTGGTTTCGCCCGGGTGAGTGAGAAGACGTCGACGGAAGGCAATGCGCTGCTGGGCAGCTGCTATGGGCTCGCGATGCGGCAGGCGGAATGCGCTGAGTTTTGGTGCGAGGTTGGGGCTGGGGAAGCCGCGGCGCTGTTGGCTTTGTTTGCGGCTGAGAGCGGCGGCGGAGTGGTGCAGGGGCAGGGGCTGGAGGAGACGGATTGCTGCGAGTGAAGGTCTTTGTTGGGGTTCTGTTGACGGGCGACTGTCCTGTCTGCTTCAGCTGCGTATGAAGAAAGACGGTTGAGAGCTATATCCATGTTGGCACTCTTGCTTCAGCCGCCCACACAAAGGACCGCCGTTGTTCAGCAGTGAAGTGGGTCATACGCCCACATCTGAATCATGATATCCGATACGATCTTGGAGGTTTCTTTGGCGCGCTTTTTCTCAAGTGTCAATCCATATGGTCTGCGTGGCGACATTGTTATCTTTCGCCTTGGCAGTGCCGGATGTAGAATCGGGATTGATGGTTCAGTAGAGCGTCGAGAGACGTCTTTGATTGCATGGCACCGCTCTACCATGAGACATGCCTTGGACGATTATTATGCAGGCGCTTCTCCAGCAGCAAGGAGGCTCTAAACCTTGGCGCTGTCGTCAAAGGTTGTGGATCCGCCGTATCCCGAAATTGATGCACGGCGGAGCGCTTGCTCAGGTGGCGACCATCCCACGCCGCCATTGGCCGTCAACTACAAGCACTTACTGAACAGGGAAAGCCTCTGCAAGTTAGGTCCAAAACATAGTCTTGGCATCTGTTTAGCTACATCCATGTGGATCTGCCGTTTCAAACATGTCGTCGTCTATGGGCATCGAATAAGCCAAGCAAAGTAGACGGAGTTCTCCTATCTGCTCGCAGCTGAAGAGATATAAACATCCAACATGGGCCGGTTACCGTATCTGCAGCAGCACGTTCGTTTCCTGTCTCCTTTCTCTTCCCTTCTGCTTCGAGCACCACTTTCCCTTCCTTCACTTCCCACCCAACACACAATCCCTTCACGATGCTGGCCATCGCCATCTCCCTCCTCTCGGCCCTCAGCGCCGCCAACGCCTACACCGTCATCAACCACGACCAATTCATGCGCAAGAACATCGACGCCCTCGTCAAGCCGGGCCAGTAGTACACCGCGCACATGCACTCCTTCTTCGGCTCCGACGCCATCACAAAAGACAAGCCCACCTCCGCCCAGCTGCAGCAGGGCTGCCCCTCGGGCGAGAACCCCAACGACCTCTCCGCCTACTGGGTCCCCACACTCTACCACGTCGCCGCCTCTGGCTCCCGCACCGAAGTCCCCCCCCCCCATGCGCTTCAGCACCTACTACGAAAACATCCTCTACGCCGACGCGCCCATCCCGCAGGACTTCTCCGCCATCGCCGGCTCCGCCCGCGCCACCACCCAATCCGACCTCGACGACGCCACAACCGTCGCCCTCTCCTAGTTCTGCGAAGGCGACGACGCCCGCCACGACAGCGCCGCGCACAACAACCTCAAAGACCCCCGCCGCCTTTCCCCACCGCCACCTGCGCCTGCAACCTACCTGCAGACCTACTTCATCTTCCCAGACCGACCGAACTGCGTTGACCCCGCCTCGCTCGACGCCACCGCCAACGCAACCCACTCCGCCTCGGCGCACCGCCACCCGCAACTGCTGCCCCCGCCGGCTGGCACCGGCCGCATCCCGCGGCTCCGCTTCTCCGTCCGCTACGACTTTGAGAGAAAAATCCCCGGGCGGCTGGAATGAATGGGGCGCGCCGCCGCTCGAGCTCGCGAGCGGGATGTCGTACGGCATGCATGGCGATTTCGTCAACGGCTGGTTCGAGGACGCCCGGCGGCGAGGAAGATGTTGGTGGGTGCGGGGGAGAAGAAGAAGGTGTTTGCGGCGGTGGGTGGGGCGCGCGGTGGGGGAAGAGCGGGGCGGGCTGCGTGCCGGGGGATGCGGATCCCGGGAGTGGGGACGGGGGATTGTGAGGAGAGTTTGGCGATGATGGGGATGGGGAAGGCGAGGAGGGCGAGGAGGAGGGGGTTTGCGGCGAGGAGGGCGGCGGCGGAGGCGGCGAGGGAGGATTAGGGGGGTGGTGCGGGTGCGGGCGGGTGACGTTGAGGGAGGGGAGGGGGCTAGGGGGGTTGCGGTGGGAGTGGTTTTTTTCTTCATGTATGGAGATGAGGTGGTTGTCGGAGCGGGGTATAATCACCTTTCTTTCGCTCCTCGTTTCATTCATTTAGTGAATATGGTATGCTGGGGCTCGGTGGGGGTGTCAAACTCCTCCTCGTTGACTCTTCGATCCGCTCTGGATACCCCCGCCAACCCGATCATCGCCCCGCCTCCACATCCACCTCTTCTACCTCGACCGTACCAGATAGCAATGTTCCGCCAGCCAAGGCCTTGTCGGATGAAGCAGCAATTCTCTTCAGCCTTAGATGTTCCAAATCCTCCAAGTCCAACATTGCGATTGCGAAACAGTCTAGCATCGCTGCATGTAGTTGGTGCTCGAAGACACCTGCTCGGCCAAGTGTAGCCGCATGATGAGATCCATGGCCGTTGTGTTTGCTAATTTTGAGATGTCTGGTATACCACATTCTCCAGGTTCGACGAGTACAGCGTTGCCGGTTAGTGTCGACATACGGGAGGAGAAGGTGTTTATAACCGCGAGGACTCCTAAGGTATCAAGCGCGAATATTGCGAGCGGAAGAATACGACAATATGGTCTCTCCGCAGTAGACCTCCATGCGTAGAGAATCAGGGCCAAACTCTAGATTCCGCTGGCACCGTTGGCTGCGTTGCGAAGAACGGCTTGTCGTTGATGATGGAGGCCATCTTTCGACGCTTGGGCAGAATAAAAGTAGTGGAAGACGAAGCATCCAACTCTCCAGAAATGCGTGCCGACGAGGCTGATAAAGAGTGAAAGAAAGGCGATTAGAAGACTTCCGTCCGCAGGTGTAGTCGTCAGAGTAGCTCCAAACATCCTCCCCTGCGACCAGTTTGTCCACATGCCCGTGTATACGCGATATGATGCGGAGTCCATGGTCGGTACTGAATATGGTCGAGTAGATGCTTCGAGATGGCCTTTTCCAAGGGCGGGTACGAAGAGATAGTAAGGTGCTGCAAGGATGGAAGCTTAAGCAAAACATGGCTGATCCACTGATAGATTCTTGCTAAATTTATATCCAGTGATATCATGCTGTACCACGTCGAAAGCCACCTCTTCCGATTCGCTTGGGGGGCGCTTTGCTCGGTTGAAATAGTACCACAATCGGTTCAGGTCCATTATCGTTACACAGCAGGTGCAAGGCATGTTACCAGCATGGGAAGCATCCGCAAGTTCACCGAGCAAGCACTGGAGCGGTCTCCCCTCCCCAACTCCATGCCCGGAGCCTCCCCTCTCCTGAAGACGACCCGCCCCACGCTACCAGCCCTCAAGCAGCGCATCCCGCTTGCACTCGGCGACGCCGTCCTCATGGCTGACATGATGACTGCGTATCGACTATGCTTCTACTTAGTCGACGTGCGAAGATATACGGACTTTGACCGCAGTAGTAGACAACATTGTCTCTGAATGCAACCGAAAGCACTCGGTTGTTTCCAGCCTCAAAGCCTTGTTGAAGGCTCATGACGGATACCAGTTCCCAACCGGCTCCTCTCTCGCGCTCCACCCAGATCTTGACCGTTCCGTCATACGACCCCGACACAAGCAGCTCTTCACCTCCATCGACAACACCCGCCCGCACCGACCTCACAACGTTGGTGCCATGCGCATCGAAAGACATCAACTCAGCCCCAGCCTCGACATCGAACACCCCCACCTTGCCACCCGAGTGCGCAGAAAACAGACGCCTCCCGTCGCGCGACAGCGCCAGCGAGCAGATGCCCCGGCGGCCCCCAGCCCCAGCTCCCAGCTCCCCAAAATCCTCCGCCGTCGTCTCCTCTCCGTCCCCGTCTCCGCCCATCCGCCAGCGCCGCAGCGCCCCATCCCCCGCTCCGACATACACATCCCTCTCACCAACACCCCCCAGCACCACCGCAATCGCCGCGGCCTTCATCTTCCCGAGCATCTCGCACGAGGGCGGCGTGGAATCGTCCCAACATGAACCGGCCTCCGCCGCCCCCGCTCCCGCCCCCGCTCCCGCTCCCCCCGTCTCGCTTCTCCCCAGCCTCGACGCCTCACGCACATCCCACACCCCCACCCCCCCGTCCTTCCCTCCCGTAACCAAAACCTCCCCACCCAACGCCACCCCCAGCACCGCACCGCCGCCGCCGCCCGCGCTCGCCCTCCACCGCCCTTGCACCCGCGCCGACGACAAGCGCCACAGCACGACCCACCCGTCGACGTCGCACGTGGCGAAGCGGTCCGTCGCCTCGTGCGCGCTGACGCAGAGGATGGATGAGGCGTGGGGTGCTGCTGCTGCTGGGGGGTACTGGGTGCCGGGCGCCGCGAGGTCCCAGACGCGGATGCTGCGGTCGCGGCTGCAGCTGATGAGGCGGTGGGATGTGATGGCCAGGTGGTAGATGTCGGCGGTGTGGGCTGCGGGTGAGGATGAGGATGAAGGGGATGCGGGCGCGTCCGCCGTGGAGGGGGAGGGGGCGGGGGAGGGGCTGGTGGGGGGGAAGGTGTGGGTGTGGGTGTGGGCGAGGGTTGGGGCGGGCATATTGGTGGGATGGGAGAAGTGTGTGTTTGTGTGTTTGTGTGATGTTGTTTGTGGTGGGTTGGAGTGGGATGGATGGATGGATGTGTACGTACCTACCTACGAAACAGTGGGTACTTATTCACGGGCCGATCTCTTGTTTAGGCAGCGATGCTATTTTTATCGCTGGTCCACCTTACCTCGAGACCCGTATCTAGATTCTTGGGCTCAGCATTTTTGGACATTATATAACTCGCATGCTTCATGATGAGGAGGGTCAAAGAGAAGGGCCCTTGTACTCTCCACTGCAAAATTGCCCGACGATGGTTTCGCCCCGGTAATGCAGGCAAATCGGTCACAACATGGCACCTGATGCCATCAGCGCAATTCCATATGTTTCACCACTCAAGGGCTACGGTTTGTACTTGAAACCTGACAGACAGCCATCTGGCAGTAAGTTCTACCGACACAGTATGCATTAGCGCTTGGTCGCCGGCTCCCCGCCTCCAATGCAGATTGTGATAGGCGCACCCCCGACGCCACTTACGTGAGACTCTGACGGCCACGCATATCAATCATGGACCACGTCAGTGTCTGGATGCTGCGGTTCGTCGTCGGGAGAAAAATATTGCCTGTGTTTCACCACAGACATGCGCGAGCTCGTCTCACGCCGTGTACGTCGTGTGCTCTGCAAGTGATTGAATCCCACCTGCATGGGATGGCGAAACCATTGCATGTGTAGACCGGGTCCCTGAAAGCAACTGACGCGAAGTGTACCGTTACTCCCCGCTCGCCGATAGCCCAGACTACACCATCCAGCTGAAAGATGATCGCCCCTTCCTACACATGCTGGTCCCCCGACAGTTACACGCTCATGAAAAGCTGGTGATAATCGGTCTCTGTAAGCTTGCTTACCTACATCTTCACCAATGGCGATTGAGAAACATTCCAATTCCACATCTCACCATTTGAAATGAGAAACGTGATCAGCCCAGTCGAACACATGCCACCGCTCTTTCCCCGCCCCCAGCCTTGGCTGCATGCGATGCTCCCCATGGTACGCCGCGAGCACATGCGAGTTCCGTATAACTTGACATGTCCTCCCACGTCAACCGCCGTTGTTGGATTTTGCCGCCGCGATGCTGCCCAGCACACCCGCTTTCTACCTGGGAGCAGTCGTCGTTTCTCTCGCGTTATTGCCACACACCTTGGGCCAAGATGTTGATCCAGTCACAAACAGATGCGCGCGCTGGCATCATGCAGGCAAGTACGCACCTTGGAACTCCTTCACACGTACTGACTCTGTTCTTTTAGCAATGGTGAGGCGAGACTCCATCTTTCTCGATGGTGGAGTGCAGACTCTTCGCAGCAACAACACGACGTCGCTCACATTCAGTGCGTCCAGTCAGCAGTGAACGCCAGAAAACTCAACTAACCACGCGGCAGGCAAATACATATACGAGCTGGACGTCGGGAAGTCATGGGACGTCAACACAAACTTCACCGAGTCGAGGATCGGAAGGTACGCAGGCACCGACACCAACGCCAACCCTCCGAATATGCTTCGCGGCGCCCTCTATGCCGCAAACCGCGAGACCAACAAGCTCTTCACCTTCGGAGGATCCAGCTTCCTGGCCAACGATTCCGACCCGGACTGGGAGCCCCCGAGCCAGGATGCCACCTCGCTGTGGTCCTACGACACCGAGATCCGAGACTGGCATTCGTACAACATAACCACCATCCCCTGGCGCCCAAACTGGGGAGCAGTAGCCGAGGACATTGTGCACGACATCGGCTTCTTCCTCAATGGCCAGTACGACCGGGGATCATCCTATGGACTCTACACCAGCGTCGAGTACGAGGGAGGCAAGGTGTCGAACGCGTCCTTTGACGAGATCCGATACCTCGGTGGCCTGATCATGATCGATCTGCACACGCAGGAGACGAGGAACCTGTCGACCGAGTCCCTCGGCGCCCCTCGAGTAGCGGGCGGATTGGTCTACTCGCCGACCTTCGGCAAGACTGCCAACGGGACACTTCTGGCTTTCGGCGGCATGCGCAGCAGCGGCCAGTCAGTCGACACGTTTACGAACGGCGACTTGGTATGTCAACCGCACCGTAGGCACCTTTTGGCGCAGCTGACCCGTGCAGATTGACATGACGACCATCTCCCTCTGCGACAGCTTCATGGACGAGAACGTCACCTGGTTCAACCAATCCACCACGGGCGACACGCCACCCCCGCGCATGGATTTCTGCACCCTTCCGTTCGAGAAGGACGCCAAGGACAACTCCAGCATCAACATGTGCGGCAGCAACCCTCCATACGCCCACGGCGATTCACGATGCTGACAGAAAGCAGTTACATCCACGGCGGCTACGACCCCGGCACGTCCACGCTCTACGACGACATGTACATCCTCTCCGTGCCGTCCTTCACGTGGACGAAAGTGTACTCTGGCACGGACGGCCGCTTCGGCCACTCGTGCAACGCCGCCGGCCTGCGGCAGATGGTCGTCACCGGCGGCGCGCGCGACGCCAGCCTCTACGCCGTCGAGACGACGGGCGCCGTGCCCGACCTCGATGCCACGACCTGCAACGACGGGCTGGGCGTCAGCCTGTTCGACCTGACGAACCTCACGTGGGGCACGTTTTTCGACCACGACGCCCCCGCGTACCAGGTCCCGCAGAAAGTCGTCGACGTGATTGGCGGGTCGTAAGTCCTCTCTCTCTCTCTCTCTCTCTCTCTCTCTCTCTCTCTCTCTCTCCCTCCCTCCCTCTCTTCCCCTCCCGTCTCAAACAACGCACCTAACCACCACCAGCCCCGACGGCGCCGCCACCATGACCCAGCCCGCAAACGGCTTCGCCCACCCCGCCATCTACACCATGTTCCACCCCCCACCAACCCCCACCACCACCACCACCTCCTCCTCCTCCACCACCACCCCCTCAGCCAGCACCATCACCGGCGCAGCAATCGGCTCCATCGCCGGCGCAGCACTCCTCCTCACCGCCGTCATCTGGCTCGTCCTCAGACGGCGCAAGCGGCGACGACGACGATTGCAGCGCGAAAGCGAGCGCTGCCGGGCCAGCTCGGTGGGCACCGGCACCACCGCCATCTCGGAGCTGCAGGGCGGCCAGCCGGTTGAGGTGCACGAGAAGGCTGCGGCGATGCCGTTGGGGGCGGTTGATGAGGAGGAGCCCGAGCCGCAGGAGCTGGAGGCGGCGGAGAGGGTGGAGTTGCCGGCGGCGGATGAGACGGTGTTGCGGGAGAAGGAGGGTGGTGGTGGTGGTGGTACGGGGCGGGATGGGTAGGAGGATGAGCTCGGGGAGGTGGGGGAAAGGGGACGTCGCTGAGTTTGGGGTAGTTGAGGAGGTTTGCCGCTGAGGGTGTTGGGGAGGGTGGGGAGGGTGGCAGCAGTGGCGCGGAGAGAGTGTTTGTGTTGGCTTGTGGTGATAATTCAGATTGCAGCCGTCGGGTGTTACTGATCAGACACTGCCTGTTTCGGTCAGGTAGCGATACTTTTGTATAGAGTAGTAGTTGCTTTAGCACCCCGAAAGAAGAAACGATATGCGGGCCACTCAGCCTACCACCACTCTACCCGTTGCGAAGCATAATCAATTGGGTGGCGGCGAATAGGTTGTGTCGTCGTCGTCGTACCGCCGGCTCGTGACGGCGAAGTCCCGGTCAATTGGTAGGAGATAAGAGCTGTGCAACCGTCTTCTGGCAGAAAGAACATGGCAACGACTACACTGTTGGAACAAGGTGTGTGAACAGCGCTAACATCGGACGTGAATAGATACAAAAGTCGAGACTGACCGACGGCCTGGCACCCCAGACGGGTGCGACACAGCGTTTGCGATGAATTGGCACTGTAGGCGCTGGGTGCCTTGTATTTATTAAGTGTCGAGTGAGGCCGCGCCAGCCTTCACGTCACTGCTGGGGCCGTGGTCCAATCAAGGGGGCGTGGGTGCCTGTGCGTGCCTCACGAAGGACGTTTCGAAACACAGCCTAGCCCCACACTTGTTCCACCACCCCATCTCGGTGCCGGCTTCCGCCCGTTCGGTGGCGCCGCCTCGCTATGGAAAATGCGGAGATTCCGCCGCTGCGAGGCCGCCACTGTTCGAGACCCCAAGGCCTTCCAGGGGCCCCTAATTGAGCCCTCCTGCGCCCTCAGCGCCTCGGGGTACGTGCCCCTCGTGCCTTCGAGCCGCCGGTCCGCGAATCGAAACACTCCTCACTGCCACGGATCGCCGCCTTGGCTGGGCTTGAATGTCAGGATGCCTGACGCCCGTCGCCTTGACATGTATAAGAAAGGCGTCTTGTCCGCCACAAGCTTGAACACCAACAAACACAACACATTCGCTCTCAACTACCAACCACTCGTTGCCCACCACCACCACCATGTTCAAGCTCACCACCGTCCTCGCCGTCCTGGCCGTCACCGCCTCGGCCACGCTCGACCCGGCCACGTCCAACACCAAGGGCAAGTACCCGGCCAGCCCCGGCTGCTCGCCCGAGAAGACCAGCACCGCCATCCAGGCCGCCGAGTGCGCGTACAACACGCGCGTGTCGGGCACGCAGACCTTCGCCGTCTTCAAGACCGACCACCAGTACGACAGCTCCAACGGCGCCCCCTACGGCACCTGCGAGGCCTACACCTGCACCGCTCCCACCAGCGACGAGCTGACCAGCGGCGAGGACTACTGGACCTTTTACTGGGGGTGAGTTGCCTTTTTTTCTTCTCCCCCTTCTTCTTCTTCTTCTTCTTCTTCTTCTTCTTTCCTGAGACCGTCGACTGACATCGCATCCCTGCTAGCTCCAACGGCGAGGACTCTGGCGTCGGCACTACTTGCATCAAGAGCCCCGATGACGGCACCTGCGGCTGCGAGAACTCGGACGGCACTTTCGTCTATGGTAGCAGTGACTGCACTTAAGCTTTCTCTGTTGCAATGGCGTTTTTCTGAAAAGTAAAACGTTCATGGGGTCATGTCTTTCAGTTGTATATGGTAGCCACTTGATGATGTTCAAAAAAAAAAGAGAAAGCGTGGACAGCTGTACGGAAGTGCAGAGTCAGCGCGGATCAGTGTCGAATGAAAATCCTGTTAGCAGTACAAATTTGCAAGCGTACCTTGAGTGAGAACGACAGAAAAGTGTCACCATCAGCATGTTATTCGTAATGAAGTTTGCTCTCTCCACTGAGAAAAAGAGAAGCGAGAAGAAACGCGAATTCCAACACGAATAGGACTGAAACCGTAGCTCGCCAATCGCTTCATGACACGCAAGGCGCAATGATCTACAGACAAGCTTTTCAGAGTCATGGCAACACTGCCGCATTGCTTTGAAGACGCCAGTAGATGTAGGTCGTCAGTTGACTTCCTCCGCAACCATGCGTTTTGAGAGACGGTAGAACTCCGTGGCCTTTTTATCTTTTTCCGTTCTCAATAAGCCAACTCAGATCCAACTTGACGATGAGAACACACCCGCAGCAAGGGTCTTCTCGAACGCATTTTGTGGAAAACGTTTTGGAGCTTGATATCAACTCTACTATTGTCAGTTTCTTTGTATCTATATTGATGTTCAGAAATATTTAGCTGTTCATAAATAGTCCGGTCCGCTCTATCAAAGGGATTGGAGGTAATTTAGATAGACAGTCTTCTTTGTTAGTAGTTGCATACACCGAGGTTTCTGTCGAAAGCTGGTGGATTCTCCAATGTGTAATTCACCCTGAATCCAGTGTCTGGGTTAAAGTCATCGTAAACAAAGTCGTCCCTTGGAATACTGTTTCCATCATGCGTAAGTGACTCGGTGTTTTCACTGCCCTTTGTTGCAAAGGTCGGCATGCATCAGGGTCCCCAGAAACGCACGGTCTTGTCTCGCCCTGATGCCATGACGATGATCTCAAGCCAAACATGTTCCGCTTTGGGCCTCCGTTTCGACCCTCTACAGAGCGACGGGAAAGGGGAGGAGTTTGGCAGAGTGACAGGCAGATGGAGATCTCGGTATACATTTAAACGGGCGAGCGGGCGGAAAGATGAAGGATCATTGACAGACTACCAGGATCAATTCTTCACTAAGCTACGCTGTCCCACTCTATGGTGTTCACGTTTTGATCCGAACGCTTACATCTACAGGAGACGCAATCTCGACACCCTCAATGATATCCTTTCTCTCGGCCTGAAAGTCGGCCAGTGCTGGTGCATCCGAGTGCTTGGTGCCGTCAAATATTTCATCAACCTCCTCGAGAGTCAACCCTTTCGTCTCTACCCAGAAGTATGCAATGAAAGCCCAGAGCAGCACGTTGAACGTTGCGTTGATCATGTAGGTTTTCCACCCAATGACCTCAAGTGCGAACGGAAAGGCGAATGTCTGCACGGAAGTGAGCTTCGGGCTGCCGTAATAGAGGCCATCAAACACTTACAACAAGGAGTCCACATCCCTTGGATACAACCGTGGCGATGGACATACCTGTCGCTCGAACAGAGTAGGACAGTACCTCGGGCTGGTACATGACTGTGAGGGGCGTGATACCGAACGAGTATGCGCCAAGAAAGAGGAAGATGCACGCAATGGTTCCGTAGATACCGGATGCGTTGGTGCTCTCGCCGTATCTCGCAGTCAGGCCACCCAACATGTAGAAGAAGACGGTGCAGGAGCCCAAGGAACAAAGAGCCAGCATTCGCCGTCCGATCCTCTCGGCTAGAATGGAGCCGGAGAATGCCACGACGAGTTGCCATGCTGATAGGATGACGTTGATTTGAAGCTGCGTGTTTGCGTCTGTGATTCCAGCTTGCTCAAGCATTGTGCTGAAATAAAAGCTGTATAAATGATCAGCGGAGGCTCTCATGGCTGGATGGAGGCAACTCTTACGTGATGATGTTGGAGCCAGTCAACATTGCGAGGGGAGCAACTGAAACGGCCAGCATCAGTCTCCTCAGGTTGCTCTTCTTGATTACCTCTGAGTACCCAAGCTTTTGGCCGTCAGACTTTTCGAAAGCAATCGTGTCCATGATCTCCCGATATTGAATCTGGACGTTGGGGTCACTCTCGTTTGCCCCGTTAATAGCAGATAATACACTGAGCGCTTCATCAGATCTACTCTTGTATGCAAGCCAGCGTGGGGACTCTGGCAGGGCGAATAGCACAAGAATTGCCATGACGGACGGAACTGCTTGGATGAGAGAGGGTGTTCTCCAAGACCAGTCCGAGTTTTCCATTGATGCCGTCTACCAGAATGTGAGTATTTCCTCGCAGCGTTCGTGCTCAGACTTACACCATAGCAAACTCCAGCTGCAAGCAATGCACCCACCGCCCAGCATGTAAAGTACAGCCCCAGTGCAAATGCACGGATCCTTGAAGGCACTGTCTCTGCAACGTACGTGGCTGCGGATGTTTGAGCGAGGCCAGATCCAGCGCCGATGAGCAGGCGGCCGACGATAAACATGGCAATACCCTGTGCAGAACCTTGGAGGATGGCGCCTATGATCTGGACCAGAGCTGAGACGTAGATGCCGCATTTGCGCCCACGCCAATTGATAAGCGGTGCGGCGAGAGGGGACAACAGGATAGCGCCGATAAACGTGGCTGCCGTGTTAAGGGATGTGGTAGCTGTCGTCAAGGTGAAATAGTTGGCGTACGCAGGCATGGCATTGAGAGATCCCATCAAAGACCCGTCATATGCAATGGTGACCGAGTCGACAACACATACTGAAATGACCAGCGTGGTCGTCAGGGTCAAGCGTACCCCGAGATACTTGGACATTGCAACAGTCGAGCAGAATGAACTTGGGTAGCTCGACGAGGAAACCAGCGGGTCCACTGCCGGCTAATTTAAGCATTGTATCCTCGAGAAAACATACGACAGGCATGGGGAGAAACCGCTTGGCTTGCTTGCCGAGATGCCCCAATGAATGTCGTTGTTGTATGTATTGTGGAGGACATCCTTAGTAGGTCCGTCCATGTGATACCTGGCCGCCCGTTCCGGAGATGCACAACGGGGTTCCATGCACATATTGACCAGGGTCATGAAAAGATGCGGAGATTGTCTAAACCCGTTGCGGAAGGACAAAACGCTACTAAATATTAGATGCGAGGGAACGGCAGCGGGATTGGATCCTCGTGGAAACCGCTAATCAAATCGAGTGGTGGATTGGACATGTCTAACTAAAAGCTAAGGTGTGATGACCGGGTATCGTTTTGTGATAACACAACCCGGAAAATCAGGCGGGATGTCCGACGCAGCGCCGATTATCACTTGAAGCGTGATTGAGGCATGGCGTTGCATGCACTGAGGATGCGGAGAAGAGCGGGGTCGATAAGGCGACGAAAGTGGGCGGACGACGAACGCGGACTTTCGTGCATGGCGGCCGACTGTCAGCGCAATATCTTCCGCACAGTATCGTCCACCAGCTGGAGCTGGAGGTCGCCAACCTTGAGACTGATCAGTTACCTCAGTCCCACGCACGGATCAAACCACTGAGTCCAGCAGTAATAACACGGTGGATGAAAATGAATTCCACGCTATGATCATGGCAACTGCTCCGTCCGCCTCTGCCTTGAGTGACAGAATTTGGGTGAGCCTCTCCGCGGCAACTCCCATGGACACCACAAATGATCTTTTTGCCAGTCTCCCCAATCATCTCGTCTTCAGCTTTGTGAGGGAGTCCGTAGTCAACATTCTCCCCCAGTATCTTTTCTTCTCTGAACAGTTTGGATGACAGCAACTGAGCGCTGCCCCGTGCGCCGTCTGGGGTAACAGTCAATCCGCAACAGGCCATGCTTCTCTCACATCATTCAGACAAGGTAAAGCCGGTGACAAAGCAAAGTGGGAACGGACCTCGCGTGCTTTACCCGACGAGACGGAGATAGGCGGCAGCCTTATCAACCGCCCAGCTTCATGCCTTCTTACCCAGTTCAACGTACCTCGTCTGTTGCAAGTTCATAGATATCAACCCACCTCCACTTCGTACCATCTAATTGCCTATGAGAGCGTGTAATCATGGCACCCTCAGCCATCTCAACCTCAACATCAGCCATCCCGCAGGAAAAAGCCAAAGAGCATTCCAGCGGCGATCCTGACCTTGCATTTGTTCACGACGACACTACTGCGCCCCCAATCTTTTCGGATAAGCATGAAGAGCGGCGGTACCTAAAGCATCGCTTAGTGCTTGCTTTCCGAATTTTCGCCCAATTTGGCTTTTCCGAAGGCGTCGCCGGGCATATCACGATGAGGGATCCAGTCGATCCTACGAGCTTTTGGGTGAATCCTTTTGGTGCGCACCGATCACAACTTGATATTCAGTTCATCGTAGAGTTGACTATATCAAGGAATGCACTTTTCACTCATCACCGATGGCGATCTGATCCGAGTGGACCACGAAGGCAATGTTGTCGACGGCGGGAAAAACAGGAGACTGAACTACGGTAAGGATTCGTCCTTGAATGTAATTTTTGTATGATTAACACTCATGAAATGCAGCTGCCTACGCGATACACGCACAGATTCATCTTGCACGGCCAGACGTAGTGTGCGCCGCCCATGCTCATAGCGTTTACGGTCGGGCCTTTTGTGCAACTGGTGAGCAAAAGGCAAAACGAATGAGCGGCGATTAGAAGCTAACAACACACGTTCCGTCCTCTTTCAGGACGCACGCTCCTTCCGATAACCCAAGACTCATGTGTGTTCTACAACGACCACGTGCTATACCCGAACTTCGCCGGTGTTGTATTAGCAACCGAAGAAGGCCGGGCTATCGCACAGGCTCTTGGACCACGCAAGGCTGCGCTTCTGGGAAATCATGGTCTTTTGACAGCAGGTCCTTCGATCGAAGCGGTTGCCGCCTGGTTCGTCCTCCTGGAGAAGTGCTGTCAAGTACAGCTGGCGGCAGAGGCCTCCAATGCGGGAACGGGGAAGCCTCTGGTCGAGATTGGAGAAGAAGAGGCCAAGACGACATGGGAGACGTTGGGCCATGCTGAGGGTGGATACTGTAAGTTTTTCCACCTTTCGCAGTCTACACCGAAGCTAAACGCGAGCAGTCATGGGGTTGCCGCTTTTCCAAGTAGCTGAGAGAGAGTTTGGGGAACACACTTTCATGGGAAGAGGGCTGGAGCCTGCGTAGAATCCATGAATTGCGGCCGTGTCAAAGTCTCCATGAGTATTTCCCTTTTAGATGGTGCAAGGAATTCATGTCCCACCGGCTTTTGCAACCGGGGCTATCACCATGATGACGAGGGGCTGTGAACAGACATGCGCTCTTTCATTAGTGTTGAATGGTCGCCGTGCAGGTGATCAGGCAAACTATGAAGCAGCATATAGGGCTGGCAGGGTACGAAATATGTAGACGTAGTGATTGACACTTCAGATGACTTACGGAAGATGGAGTGTCGGCCGGCAATTTTCATCACCCCATCTTTTTGAAACCCACCTCTAAGGCGATTCATCACTCCGCAGATACAGGGTCAGTCTGCACGCGGGCACCCCTCACCTTAACTGGACCTAATTCGCTCATCTCCGCACCCCACTGTTGCTAGCTTCTTGCGCCAACTGCACCTCAGAACATCTCCTGATTGTGCATAACATTCCAAAAGTCCTCAACACAAGCCACCACAGGAAACTCCTTCTGCAACACTTCCATCCAATACCACCCCAGCAAAATGGGCAAAGTAGTTGCCGCCGTAGGGCTCTCCCACGCCCCAGGTCTGCCTCCTCCTCGTCAACCCCCCACCCCAACTTCCTCTAACAGTTCCCCGCGCGCGCACAGGAGCCATTGGCTTCCCGGAAACGGCACCGCCCGCCGCGCGCGCGCGCACCGAAGCGGCCACACGCGCGCTCGGGCAGACGCTCGTGGACGCGGCGCCCGACGTCATCATCGCCTTCCTGGACGACCACTTCGAAAACTTCTTCCGCACCAACATGCCCAGCATCGCCGTGGGCGTGGCGGCGACGCACAGCGGGCCGGCGGACCAGCTGCGCGAGGCGCTGCGCATCCCCGAACGGCACGTCTACGCGGGCAACCCGGGCGTGGCCGAGCACCTGCTCCGGTCGCTGGTGCACGACGGCGGCTTCGACGCGGCGCGGGTGGGGTCCTGCGAGTTTGGGCAGAACCTGCTGATGCCGTGGGTGCTGATGCGGCTCGAGGGAAGGCTGCCGCCCGATGTGAGCGTCGTGCCGGTGTACGTCAACGTCTTTACGCCGCCGCTGATCCGGTACGGGCGGGCGTATGCGCTGGGCGAGGCGGTGAGGCGGGCGGTTGAGGCGCTGCCGGATGCGTGTCGGGTGGCGTTCATGTGCACTGGGGGCTTGTCGCATTGGCCGCCGTACTGGAACCCGGGCCAGGCGGGGGAAGAGCCGGAAGATGCTTTTCTGGCGAAGATGAAGGAGTACCAGACGTTTGGGCCGAGCGTGCTGCAGCGGTACCCGAGGCTGTTTGTCGAGTTGGACGAGTACGAGATGGAGATGGCGAGGAAGAACGAGTATCCGCTGAACGCGAAGCATCCGCTCATCAACGAGGACTGGGACAGGAAGTTCCTGCAACGCTACTGTGAGGGTGATAGCGAGTGGCTGCGCAACCTCAGCTATGAGGAAGTCGAGGAGGAGGCCGGCCACGGTGGCCATGAGGTCCTGAACTACGTGGCCATGTCCGGAGCCATGGGTGGGAAGAGAGCACGGCTGCTGCTGTACGAGCCTGTTCTCGAGTGGATCTGTGGCATGGCTTACGTAGACTTTGAAGTGGGCAAGGGAGAATAACTCTTCTCCATGGGAGACGATGAATCATGGGGGGCTTGGTACTTGCGTAGGTAATTTATTTGCCAGCCTTCCTGGGTTGGCTACGGCCACACGTGGCTCAGAATCGAACAGCCAGGCGTGGGCTGTCACTTGACACTTGGAAGAATGAAGGCGCGCGTGTTTCGAGGACCCTGCCGAGCACATAAAAGAACGTGGGCTTGCGTCTCCAAACCGCAGCCAACCACTGACAACATCCAATACGCTCACCCAGGCTGACCACATTCTACATCAATCATGGGCACCCGCCACCTCGTCCTCGTCTACTACAACGGCGCGTACCACATTGCGCAGTACGGCCAGTTCGACGGCTACCCGGCAGGTTCAGGCGCGCAGATCCTCCGCTTCATCTCGGACCCCGCCAAAGTAGCCAAGCTGAAGGCAGTCCTGTCCAACGCCGACGCGATGCTCTACACACCGACCGAGGAGCAGTGCCAGCAGTTGGACCCCGAGATTCACCCCTCCATGTCGATCAGCACGGGTGGTGCCATCCTCGAAACGGTCGCCAACGCTACCGAGCCCGTGCCCATCATCAAGGAAATGTGGTTTCTAGCCGATCAGGTATCCTGCGAGTGGGTCTACTGCGTCGATTTGGATGATGGGGTGCTCGAGGTGTACAGTGGTTCAAATGGCACGCCGGTGAAGGATCAATACGAGTCGCGGTTCGAGGGTCTGGTGGACTGGAAGGAGGTCAGGAAGTGGGTGGATGGTTTGCACGAGATGATAGGTCTACCGAGGATGATTGGAAGGTTCCCCTTTGCCCAGCTGCCTGATGAAGACGGCTTCATCAACGCCCTCCCTGATGGAGACGGCATCCTCAACGCCCTCGATGATGAAGACGACTCCGTCAACGCCCTCGATGATGAAGACGGCTCCATCAACGCCCTCGACGACGAAGACGGCTCCATCAACGCCCTCGAGTAGGTGGGTGGGGAAGCGGAAGGCGGCAACAGCGTGCGGGCGTAGCAGGAGACAAGGCCTATGGCCAATCTAGATACGGTGGTGAATAAAATAACGGTGCATGGATTTGGAATCGAGATGGTGATGGTGACTGACGGTGGAGGCTTGGCGGCGCGTCGTTGGTTAACACGAAACGCGTCGCCAAGACGCGTGCGCACGGGCCGTCTCTGAGCTTATCCTCCAACCTCGGGCGCCGCTCCTCCACACTTTTACATCATCATCCGCCTCCGACCACCGTCACCCTGTCGCATCATCCGACCGCACATCGCGTGCGCGTACACTCGCTTCACCGCCCGCAGAGCCGATTCCATGTGGTACATACAACTCCTTGGCCTCCGCAACCGAGCCAGGGCTGCTCGCGAAAAAGAGCCCGGAGGGTGGTGGGGTGGGTATCGAGCTGCTTCATAGGCTACCCATCCAGGGTCGGCCGGGCTGTGCTACTCGTCGGCGCTGGTGTCGGATTTCGCAGTCATGCCATCTGGCCAGGCTTCACTCGCTGCAGGTGCCTGCCGGCTCTCCTGTCCTGTCGAAAAGTCTGGGGCTGTAGACTGAAACGTCGTCGACTGCGTTTCTCTCACCTCGTGCCGTCGGTGTCTGCCAGCGTGGAATGCTCGGGCGGAGCCAAGGCTGCTCCGGGGACTGAAACACGTCCCTCAAAGCCTGGGTGGGCGGGATTCCTGCGCATTATTACTGCCCAGGGGTTTTCATTTCGTCGGCCCTGCTTGCTGACTGTTCTTTTCGCAGATGTACATACATGCCCGCCTCGACCCCGCTCCTCCCCTTCGCCCCGGCCTTTGTTGAGTGGCACTGCCCCGACCAAAATGCCACCCTCTATCTCGGCCACCGCCATCCACGCCCACCCTGTCAGCTAGCCCTCGAGATCCGCTTCGACGAGGCCGAGAGTGCCGCCTTTTTCAAGCTCCGCACCCCCGTCGCCCTCAAAGCATGCCCCAAAAAGACAAACATCCTTGCCTTCATCCTCCCAGACCGCATCCTCACCCTGCATGGCGAGGCCGATCCCGATCTCGATACCACCATCGTCCCGGCCCATGTCCGGCGAGGCCTGGTGCAGGCGAAAGCATGCTTCCCATCCGACCCCATCTGCAGCCTCCGCTTCGCCCTCTCCAACCCACCCGTCGTCATCGTCCCAGCCGCAACGTCGCTCACCCCGGCGACCGCAGCTTCAGGCGACATCCTGGGCTCGCTGCGGTCCTTCGCCCAAGCCACTGAGTTCACCGTGTATTTCCCCCGCAAGCAGATAGCCCAGGAGAGCCTGAAATCCCTCTGCACCCTAGCCCATGATGCTGGTCTGAAGCCCATAGCCCGCCAGCTGGACATTACGGGCCTGCACAAAGGCCAGGGCGCCGAGATGGTTGAGGGTGCCGACCTGCACATCCCCAACCCAGGTGTCGAGAGCCCGCCGTCATACGACGAGCTCGCCCTTCCTGCCCCTCCTCCCGCGCCCATTTCTCGAGAAGGCGCGAAGGGCAGGGCGCGCGATTCTCCCGCGCCCGACCCAATCGCGTCGTTATCCTCGGAGAAGGTAGGCGAGCAACAACAGCAGCAGCAGGAACAGGAGGCTCTAGAAGACGAAGCGGTGCCGTTATATGACGAGCTTGCTCCTTCTCCTCCCCCTCCACCCGTCTCAGGCAAAGGCACGAAGGGCAGCAGGGCGCGCGAGTTCCCAACCGCGGGCCCGGACGCGAAAAGGCCCAAGCTCACTCCTCCGGCCGCGACCTCGGAGGACGTGGACGTAGGCGTGCAAGGCGCGCAACAGCAGCCGCAGACCGCGCCGCTGGCAGACCAAGTGGCGCGGCTCGTGCACGCGGCGCTCGACGGCCTCCGCGCCGAGATGCGGCAGGAAATGCGCGACGGCCTGGCGCGACTGGAAAGGAAGTTCGAGGCACGTGTCGACGAGGTGGCCGAGGAGCTGCGCGCCGAGGCCGACGACGCCATGAACGACCTGCGCGACGAGACGGACGAGGTGACGGACGTGCGCATAGACGAGCAGATGATGCACGTCAAGGACGAGCTGAGGGAGTACGTGGCCGAGGAGATGAGGGACGTCGAGGAGAAGCTGAGGGAGAGGATCTGCGGGGCGAATCTGATGCTGAGCTTTGAATGATCTCTCTCTACCTCTCCCTTGTGACCAACCGGGATTGTACGCATTGTTGAGTAAGTTGGTTTTTGGGGAGGCGTGAAAGTGATAGATGCGTGCGTGCCGTTGGTGGGCTGGCGGGACTCATGGCAGGACCATGCCATCCATACCCGTCGTCAAGCATGAATCATGAATTCTTATTATTCTCTGATCCTCCTCGGCGGGGGGTCGAGCGCCGCTGGCATCCCAAGGGTGGATTTGCAGGAATCTCTACCAGCCTGGCCGGTTACGGACATTAGACCGTGAGGCGGGCGTCGCAAGTCTGCATGGCCTAAATGGCGGGATTGCTATATGTAGGTGTTGAAGTATGTACAAAAACAACGTAAAAGTTCAACCACCCTTGCAAGTAGGGCGTAACATCCTTTGATCAGTCAGTCGGATCAGTGCATCCAGGAAGAAGGCAAAAGAAGAGAGAAGAAAAAAATCAACATCAATGGATGAAGATATCCTTCACCTCCGCCGCCTTCTGGAGCGCGTCACCCGCCGTCTCCAGGACCAGCCCGACCCGCCTGTAGTGCCCGGCCTGCTCCTGCTCCTGCTCCTGCTCCTGCTCCTGCTCCTGCTCCTGCTCCAGCGCTTCCAGCAGCAGCGATCCGACCCACCTGACGCCGTCCCTGCGCAGCGGCACCACGTACAACGGCCCGAGAGGGGGGCGGCGGCGGCGGCGGCGGCGGCGGCGGCGTTCTGCATCCGCAGCACACTCGTCGGCCAGCGCGGCCCCGACGACGCTCCCATCGGCGGCGAACAGCGGCCACTCAACGACGCCGCCATCATCATCGGCGGCCGCCACCGCACGCCGCCGCCGCCGTCTGTCTCCCTTCCCCTCGTCCCCCTCGTCCTGGTGCTCCCCCTCGTGCTCCTCCCCCTCGTGCTTCTCCTCCCCCTCGTGCTCCTCCTCCTCCTCCTCCTCCTCGCCCCCCTCCTGCCCCTCCTCCTCGCTCCTTCCCCCCGCCGCCTCCGCCACCGACAACCTCCAAGCAAACACCCTCACGCACAGCCCACGCAACGCAACCACCCCCGTCTCCTCGACGATCGAGCACCACTCGTACGCGCGCTCCCACGCCCACGCGCGCGCCGGCGCCGGCGCCACGACGAACCGGACGGCGGCATCGACCGAGGCCCACGACCAAGACGGGATGGTGGTGGTGGTGATGATGCCCGCGTCGTCGTCGTCGTCGTCGTCCTCGTCGTCGTCGCCGTCGCGCAGGGGGGTCGAGCAACGGGTGGTCGAGCGGGCGGGGGGCAGAGGGGGGCGCTTTGCGGGGTGGTGATGGTGGTGGGCGACGTGCCACAGGAGCTGGTCGGGGAGCTTGGCGCGCCAGGTGCCGTAGAGGCAGGTGTCGGGGGTGATTGTTGTTGTTGTTGTTGTTGTTGTTGTTGTTGTTGTCGTTGTTGCAGGGTCGACGTCGCGGGAGGAGGAAGAGCGCGCAAGCGTCTCGAGGCCCCGCTCGATCTCGGTCACGAGGCCTTGGATGGCGACGAGCTTGTCGGTGGGGACGGTGAGGCGGCGCGCCGAGTAGCCCTGCGCGATGTGGTGCCAGGCGTCGTAGATGCTGACGGCGGACGGGCAGGCGTAGTCGCTCCTCCCGGTGCTTACTTCGGGGGGCTTGGTGGCGTCGTCTTGCCAGCCGCGGATGCGGAGGAGGGGGCAGGCGGCGCCGGTTTCGGATATGCTCAGCGAGCGGCAGGACCAGACCGTCTGCGTGCGTGTGAAGTGGATGACGCGCGGGGAGAGGATCCATTCCTGGGTGATCCAGGCGCGGTTGCCGAGGGGGCCGAGGTCTCTGAAGAAGGGCGTCCGGCGACACGACGTTGCGGAGGATATCCAAAGTCGGGTGGGAGACGAGCGGCCGCTTGGGGGAGCGGCGGCGGCGGGCAACGGAAGGCTGACTGCGTCGTGGAAAGGCTTCTGCATGAAGCAGCCCTGCGATCCGTCCGCTGCTCCGCTGGCTGAAATGGTGACGAGCGAGTCCCGGTATATGGCTCCCATGTGCGCTGACTCGCGTTCCCAGTCGGAGAGATCGTCTTGTATGATGCAAAGCGAGTCGATCCAGAGATACCTCAATCCGAGCTTCTGCGTGATGAGCACGGCGTCTTTGAAAGTCTGCGTCAGGCAGCTGGGACTGAATCCCTCGTGGAGGTGTCGCTCGACGTTTGAACGAGTCGTTTGGATGGGACGACTCTCTGGAGGTCCCCAGCAGTGGCTCAAAGTTGCGTATTGAGCTCTGATATTCAATTTACGACTCTCCACGAGCTTGAGCGGCAGATGGCCTACGGCCCTTCCGACATCTATTATTCGAGAGGGAAGAATCGGGAGGTGTCCTGTGTCTTGTCTCTGGCCAATAAAATTGAACTTGCAACGGTCGTGATTCGTTTGGCAGTCGTTAATCCAATACTCGAGCAGCTGGAACATATCGGAGGAGTCGGGTAAAGCTGCTGGAAGTTTGCGATACACTTGATCATCGGGCCCTGTCGCAACTTTGGAGCAGTCAATGTATTTTACTTGCAAAAACATGTCTTCTTCACCAGGCAAAGACGGGTGTAATCTCTTGCAACCCGTTATGGTGATTCCAACAAAGCCAAGATTCCGGTCTTACCTGGTAGTAGTATGAAGCGTGTCTGTAACTTTTTATCGAGTTTTCCCATGTTGCATGCAACAACGATTGTCGGGCGGTAGCGTTTACGTATCATCCGCATAACCACTCGTCCGGCCAGGTGCTCGTAGAGGAAGAGCCAGTCAACTCTGCAGCCCTCGTCCGGGGGATGTTTTTGTAATTCCTTGATGAATGATGATACGATCATAGCGCACAGAGAGCAGCGAGTGGCGGAGATTAGGAGCTGACACGCTTGTGGCAAGTGCTTATAAACACCTGCTTCTAGCGACCGTGAAGACGTCTTCAGGACTCTCTTCAAGCAGTCGGAGGTTGCGATGCCTGAACAAGCATAACACAGAGCCATCGCTGCTGAGTTGGCCAGAAGGAGGTTAGGGTTCAGTGATGTCGTAGAGTTCGTCAAAAAGCGGGGTTCCGGCAGATTATCAGTTGGGTTTCTTTGCAGTGTAGTTCGAATTACTAGCTCCACTCAGGCACCCTTGTACCCGTATCGTAGCCGTTCCAGGCCCGCCACATCGATGGGGGCCAACTGCGACCTCACCAAAACCACGAGTCCAAACACAACTAAACAACACATCAGCTTTCTGGACATACATCTGAAAGGCCCACGCAGTGGAACTCACGAGCCGGCAAACCCCCCTCCCACCCCGCAACTTCTTCCTTGGCCGTCCGCGACTTCAACCACACCACCAAGCACAAAGCCAAGTTCAGCAGCGGCAGGAACTTCTCGACGGGACCATCGTCGACACCGCTCGTGCCGAGGGCTCTGAGGATCGTTTCATAGCCACGCTGAACCGAGGACGAGCCTCCTCCGCCGCCGCCTACCTGTACGCGCTTAGGGAAGAACGACGACGGTGGGTTGCCGAGCGGTATGAAGTACAGCGAGTACGCAGAGGCGGCGAGCGAGGTGATGGCGAGGACGGCGGTCATGAATTCGGCGAAAGAGGAGGGCGCAAAGAGCGGGCGGAGGTAGAGGATTAGAGAGAGGGCGGGCAGGGCGAGGAAGGCTTTCTGGAAGAGAGACGACGCGTTAGCCATCTAAGAATCTCGCGGCCCTACTTCTTCAAGTGGTAAAGCAGAGTGCGGGGTACCTTGTAGAAGTCGGTTCGGGCCACATCCTCGGTCTGGAGCTGGGTGATGAGCTTCTCTTGCTCTGCGGGCAGGTGTCAGCGGGGCTTGCAAAGTAATGCGACAACTTGCTAAGTAACGCGCGCGCGCACCTTCTTCATCAATACCCTCGGCCGGCTCTTCCTCAGAGTCGTCGGGATAGCGGAAAGCTTTTCGTAGGCGGGTGGTAGCCATGTTGCGTGGCGGCAGTGTACAAAAAAAGCTGACCAGGTCTGATGCGCGGGAGCTTTGGCGATGGAAGCTGTCGCAGTTGGATGACGCAGGCTGAAGCGCGAGCGTTGCCTGAGGCACAAAAACTCACACGAATTGCAACCGGTCCAGCAGCCAGCGAAATACACAATTAACATCTAGGACTCAAAATACAATTTCCAGAAGCTAGCTTTTCCTCGGAAATTCAAGGGCTTCCTCCAGCCCCCAGCAGAGCTCGCCGCTCCATCCCCGCGCCCGCCTCAGCGGCCATCACTAAATTTGCGGAGGAGCGGCCAAACCTCCGACGATCATTCGAGCCTACCTACCTCTCTCATCGCACCTCCACCAACCCACCACAACCACAACCACCACAACCACCACAAGCGCCGCCAATCCTCACCCTCCAAAAAAGAAAAAAGCCCACGCACAATGGCCCTCCGCCCACCCCCTCCAGGCGCATTCCGCCCCCTCCTCCGCCCGAAAGCCACGCCGCGCCTCCCCACCACCACCACCACCACCACGACGACGCCTCACCTCCCCCTCCTCGCCCGGCGCACGCTCATCGCCGCGCCCAAGCCCAACTCCGGCCCGCTCATGACGCGCCGCGCCGACCGCGCCCTGCCCTCCGTCTCCTCAACACACTCATCCACGCGGCGATGGCTGCTGACGCTCCCGGCGTTCGGGCTGGTCCTCGCGGGCGCGACGGCGGCCATCTTCAACTACCAGAAGCAGTCGAGCTCGGTGGTGGAGGCGACGCTGTACGCGCTGCGGACGCACCCGGACGCGCGCGCCGCGCTGGGCGGCGAGATACGCTTCGCGTCGGCGGTGCCGTGGATCGCGGGCACGATCGACCAGCTGCACGGGCGGATCGACGTGCGGTATGGGGTGAGGGGGAGGGAGGGGAAGGGGGTGATGAGGTTTAGGAGCGAGAGGAGGGGGAGGATGGGATTTGTGAGTTTTGATTTTTTCTTTTCTTTTCTTTTCTTTTTTGGTTGTTTTCTTTTTGGTTTCGGGGGAGGGGCGGGACTGGAGGGGATGGAGAAAAAGGATGAAGGGCTGGTGGTGAGTTGGGCGGACGGGCGGACGGGTGGCGTCGAGGAATATTCGATGCTCTCCGTTTGCCGGCCGGGCGCCGCTTTGCCCGTGTCTGTCATGACCCAATGGGTGTGTCTCCAGAGCGTTGAAAGAGATCGGGAAAAGGCGCTGCAGTGGCTGTCACCACAGAGTGAAAAGCTGAAAGCCTAAAACCCCGGGCTCGATTGCACCAGACCACCCACGCCCAGCTGCCTGAAGCCGGCATCCGTCTTGGCCAGCAATGCCGCGTTTCTGCAAGATCTTTATTTGTTTCCTCAAAAAAAAAACCCCGCATGATCATTCAGGACCTTAGGCTAACATATTCTTCCCCGCAGTTCGAGACTCTGGAATGGAGTCTGACGACCGACGACGGCAAGACCATTCAGCTGCTCGACCAGAACGGACCCGATCCGTTCAGACGGGTCGCAGGGGATGACGAGGACTAGACCCGGGTGTGCGCATCCGGGGAGGGAAAGGCATGAACAAGGAAAAGAAAAAAAATCAACGATCCACAAAACGGTGACCAAGTGTTCCCAATCAGTCAAAAGGCAAAGCATTCAAGAGAACGTACGTGTGTTGGCAGAGGGAGAGCATGTGCCTAAGGGGTCGAAGTGTATCATATGTGCATCAGCGGGCGTTGGGGTTCGGGCGGGGTCGGTCGGTGTCGGTGCCGGTGCCCCATTTCCACTTCCAGCTCCCCTCTTCTAGAGCGAACCAGATTCAGAAAGAAAAAAGATCAGGGATCTCCCGCCGGGGGGGTTGTGCAAGCATAATGCTTCAGAAATGTTTTAGCAGCGGATGCATGGTCCCCCCCATGTATCTTCAACAAATCTTATTTCGACCACGTCGTCAACCATGACCCCACCCACTTCCACTCTTCGGTCTGACTGGCAGACTGCCGTTATCTCCCCTTGCGCAGGGTAGTCATTCCTTCGGCCACTCTCTTGTCACACGTTCAGTGGTGTCGGTCGTGACGCGGGACGGCCCGCCTCGTCAGCTACGTGTACCCTACACATTCGCCCGTCGTCCCCCTACCACCTACACCTTGCTTGACGCGCTGCTCCGCGGAACCATCGCAGCTCCACCGTCTGACGATGGTGATCAATGCCGCACGAATGTCGGCACACTCCCAAAAACAAGGTCAAAGTACAGCATCTTCTGCTTCAGCCCCGATCGCATTCAGCCACTTACCATCTCCCCTCCGCACGCGGTATGCGCAGTATGAGACACATCAAAAGTCCCCATCCTAACATACGCACGCACACACATATGCTGAGACGAGATTCGAAAGCAGCCCGCCGGATGGGGGCAAGGGCCAACGTTCGGCAGGCAGACGTTGGAGCACATGCATGATAAGAAGAATAGGAAGGGAGGGTCCCGCAGCTTTTCACGCCATGCGTATATGTGCGTACATATACATACGTCAATCACGGCTGATGCGTACTGACGATCATCGCCACCCATGCATGTTGTTGATCCGAAAGGGAAGGGACGGAAGGCATCGGTAAGAGCATCTGGCTTCAAGATGAAGGAAATCTGTGACCAAAAAAAAAATAGCGACGTACACCTGGTAATTCTATGCGTATCCATGGGGGAGGAGGAGGGAGAGAACAGGACTAGATCATATCACAGGCGCCGGATCGAGCGGACGTATGCCACTCTCCGCTATTGCATTGCATGGCAGTCAGTCGGTCCTGCAACTACTACTGTTGCAATGCACGTGCAAGGTTCGGTTCGCAACAGCACAACACCCGCTTCTCCTCCTTCTCGCGCCACCCACCGCCTCCCTGACGAAATTTTTACTTGACTTTTTCATGTTTTGCATTTTCTATTAACGGCATTAGACGAGAAAATCCAAAAGAAAAGAAATTTCCCATCCATAAGACTCGTGGCAAACCAGATCACAAAGACCACTGCTACACGAGTAAGGAGAAGGGAGCGAGAGAGAAAGAGGGTTGACGGAAGCTGATCAGAAAAAAAATTCATCGTCATAGCTGCTTGCTACTTCCCCTCCCATCTCCCTTCTCCATGCCGTTCGATACCTCCTTCCCTTCGCTTGCGGGGGGAGTTAATAGAATAAAACAAAAAAGGGAATGGGATCGTTTGTTCGTAAAATCATCTCATACACACACACACTCCCCCTCTTTCTTCCCCAAATAGAGCCCGCTCAGCCGGCCCCCCTCAAGAAAAGCTGGGCCGCCAGATTTCTCCCCTTTCGAAAGCGAAAGGCGGAGCAAATGTTTCCCGCCCACCCACCCCCAAACCAAAAAGTAGTACAAGTCAAAAATAGAAAAAGGAGTGACTAGCTAGATTTTTCTTCATTGCGCCTAGCCTGAAAGCAAAAGCAAGCAAGCAAACAAAAAACAAGCAAGAAAGCCACGTTCTTTAAGAGGGAAGCGAAGGGGGGAGTGTGTGAGAGAGAGAAGGGATATAGTCCGACCACGCGGGTGCTCTCTCGAAAGCTTTGAAACGCCTTCCCAGTGAAAATGTCACCGCTACCGCCGCCCGCCGAATTACTGCTTTTGGATCGTTCGCGTCCCCCCTTCATCGGACCTGGGGGGGAAAGGAGAGAGAGAAAGAGGAACAGAGTTGGACAAAGGTCCCGTCACTCCCTCACTTAGAAGTCATGAGGAAGCTCATACGGGTTGTCTTCCTTGTCGTTCGTCTTCTCGTTCTCGGCGGCGGTGAGGCGGCGCTGGCGCTGGCTGGGGTGGTGGGCGAGGTCGGGCTTCTTGACGCCGTTGACGAGCGAGGCGAAGCGCGGGTTGGTGGTGAGCGGGGACGAGATGTTGATGGGGAAGCGGCCGAGGCTGCTGCGCTTGCTGTGGCGCTTGCTGCTGCGGGTGGTGTCGGCGCTGGCGCTCTTCTGGTGCAGGCCCGTCTTCTCGCGGAAGGACGGGGCGCGGCCGCCGCCGGCCTCGGAGGTCGGGTAGGGGGGCAGCGCGGGGACCGGGGGCTTCTCCTCGTTGTCGTCGGGGCGGCCGCCGAAGAAGGAGCGGCTGTAGTTGGAGGCGGTGTAGCGCGAGGTGCGGAAGTGGGAGGGGAGCAGCGACTGGCGGGCCTGCTGGAAGATGGAGCGGGTGGGCGAGTAGGTCGGCTGCGGGGAGTGGACGAGGGGCTGGTGTTGGGTGGACAGGGCCGAGGGCGACTTGCGGGCCGGGGTGCTCCAGGGGGACTGGTTGAGGGTCATGCTCTGCATGGACGACTTGATGCTGAGCGTCTTCTCGGCCTCGAGCTGGGCCTCGGCGTCCTGGATGGACACGGCGCCCTTGGAGCGGACCTTGCGGGCGGTGATGCGGAGCTTGGTGTCGCGGAAGACGTAGCTCGCGATGATGTTGACGAAGCCGAGCACCAGGATGATGATGCCGGAGCTGATGACGACGCTCCAGAAGGGCACGCCGAGGTTCTCGACGCTCGTGGCATCCTTGTTGAGGTTGCCCAGGGTGTTGACGCCGAGTAGGATCATGGCCAATCCCAGAGCGACGAAGCCATGCTCGGGGCTGAAGAGCGGCCAGTTCTTGCGGAAGTAGCTGCGGAAGAGGCAGGCCTCGGACGCGACGAGGAACACTGCGGAGGTCAGTCCAGGTCGCCAATGGGAAGTCAATGGCTGGGGTCGGGGAGTGGTGTGCCAAGACGCGCGATGTGCTGGCGGACGCAGAGTGGGAGAACTCACAGCTGATGCAGGCGGTGATAACGTGGCTGCAGCCGTCGAAGAAGAAGAAGCGCGAGACGACGATGGTCTTGACCAGCATGAGGACGCTGGCGGTGGCGACCATGAGCAGGCCGACGATGTTCAGAGCGCGGACGACATTAAGGATGATGTACGCTGGGCCAGCCAGGTTCTTGGAGATGAGGACGGACATGGTGTCCCGGGATGCAAGCTGCAGGCTGGTTCGATGGCAGCTGTCGAGGAAGGTGCAGTTTGGCGCGCGCGATGTCGAAATCTGCGGGCAGACGTGGTGTGGAGACAAGGAGCGATGGGCGTGCAGAGCCAAAGGATGGAAGAAGCGAAGAAGCAGAAGAGCAGTCCCAGCCGCTGGGGCGAAGGTCTTCTTCCTGCTCACGGGGAGTGAAGCTAACAATAGGAAAGACGGCGACAATAGCAATTGAACATGAGGAGAGGAAGTGAGAGCACGCGCGACGGCCCGGGACGGGCATTAGTTATGGAGAGAGTCGCCCTCTCGCCCCGAGCAGGCTTCCCGGCTCGTCATTTCGCCCGGCCAAGGACCAATCCGGCGCGGTCGGGACGGGGACGCGCTGAGAGCCTATGAAAC
Source organism: Diplodia corticola (assembly GCF_001883845.1). NCBI lineage: Eukaryota > Fungi > Ascomycota > Dothideomycetes > Botryosphaeriales > Botryosphaeriaceae > Diplodia > Diplodia corticola. The sequence continues at coordinate 166,307 of NW_017971532.1, forward strand.
GGCTGGGACGGGCGGGAAGCAGGCGGGCGATGAAGCACCAAGGTGTTTCTGAAGGCCGGGGTGCGCGCAGCCAGCGGAGCGACAGTGCGCGTCGAGGGAGTCGCAGGGGCCGGCCGACGGATTGGCTGTCGCTGGCCCGATGCCGTGTTTCAGATGCGCGAGGAGCCTCCCCAGCCCACGCGCCCACGCGCCCACACGCCCACCACCGCTGCCTCTTAAGCGCCCGCCCCGGCACCCGCCCAAGCACCGCAGAAAGCACCCAGCCAGCCGCCGCTTATCTGCAAATCTCGTCTCCGTGCCTCGGGAGCCCCATGGCGCGGTCCGCACATGACAATCGCCGCCGCCGCCGTGCGTGCTGGCCGGAGGGTCGAGCGAGGTGCGCGCAGTCGGTGAGCTGGAGCGTGAGCTGGTGAAGCTGCCCGTCCGCTGCTCTGGCGCGGCGGCCGAGCGCGAGCGAGCGAGCGAGCTTCTGCCAGAGAGGCTCGGGCAGAGTGAGGTGGCGCTAGCTAAATTTAAACCGCGTGGCCGCCTCGCCCTCGCCCTCTCTCGCGCTCCTGCGTTTTTCAACGAACCTCAACCCCCCCCCCCGTCCCGTTCGTGCCGTGCCCGCTCTGCAGTGCTCTGCTCTTCCCTCGTGCACAACCCACACACCCCCCCTGCCTCCACCGAAGACTAGCGCCCACCGCAACCGAGCCTCAGGATCGCCGCTCGCTCGCTGGCTCGCTCGTGGCTCGCTCGTCGCCACTCGATAATCCCCCAACGCGACTCAAGCACCAACCCGCCCCGAAGCAACCAAAGCCATGGCCCGCGGCAACCAGCGCGAGAAGGCCCGCGAAAAGAACCTGAAGGCTCAGTCAGGCCAGGTGAGACTTTGATGACGGCGCCAGGAAAAAAAAGTCGGAAAAAAAAAGAAATAGAAATGCTGACTCTTTCTCCCTTCTCTCTCCGCGCCCGCAGAAAAACAAGAACAGCGTACGTATTTTGTCGCTACCTAGCTGCGAACGGTTTTTCCCCCATCCCCAGCAGCAGCACTGACCCTGCTTGCTCCCGTAGATGACTGGCACCGAGTTCGCTCGCACCAAGGAAGACCAGGCCGCCATCATGCGCGCGAAGCAGGCTGCAGGTGCGTTCCATGCGTTGTCCCGGCCGTGTCTCCACCCCGCCCCGTCGACGCGGGCGGCATGTCCATGCGGCCACTTGTTTTCTCTTGCTGACCAAACCGTGCAGCCGAAGCCAAGAAGGCCGCTGAAGGCAAGAAGTAGGCCTGCCGAGCCCCCTGCCGTCCCGTAGGTAGCCCACGTCGACTTAATGCGTCCAACGTGCTACTACCTTCTGCCGCCGCGACCGTCGGGCCGCGCTGGCGTCTTTACTACTTTGGACGTTGATGTAGACTAGGTGTTTTCCATTAATTAAGCGTTCCCTTCTTGCGTTCAGCCCCCGGCGTTAAAGCCACCACTTGTGAATCAGCCAAACATATATTTGACCATTGCCACGCTACTGCGAAAGTCCGTTCCCGCATTATTCTCTGGCCACGCGCGCACGAGCATCCCGAACAAATGAAACGGCAAAAGCAATCCTCAATAATCGGATCCCTGAACCCTGCTTCCGCTCCTCTGGAGGAATCGCCATAATATCCTCAACCTTATTATCATTAGGTTTCCAGGTTTCCCGGTTTCGAATCAATCGCGACGGCCCTATCTGTTCCAGAACCTCAATCCAGCAATCTTGTCGCCACCTGATATCTCCCCACTCGAATGTTGCACCGTCATTAAAGTCGATATAACTGTTCCAGGCTGAAGCATACCAAGGAAACGCAATAGAAAACACGCGTCCCGTGACGCGACGACAAGAAAGGTGCCAGCCTCCGAGATATCGTGTTCATCCATCGACGAGGCAGGCGGATCGTTCTGCCTCGGTGGCGTGGTCGTGATATGTGCAATCGTGTGTTGGCCTGCCGAGTGGGCTGAATCCTTCAATGGCTCGCATTGTGGCGTTGAACGCCTTAAACACGAATCCGGCAGGCCAGTCGTCAGAGCTGCCGGCCAACACTTGACCCGTGCGCGCGTACTCGTTGACAAGGAGCCTGCATAGCGGCGAGTCCTCGGGCAAGTTGTCGTACACTTCATTGATGACCTCGGGGCCGGGCAGCAGGTAGCCCTCCTGCACACACGAGATGATGACGTCCATTGTATCGTTCTTCAATTGTGGCACGTCATAGTTGTCTGCAAATATGTAGAGAGACGCGAGGAATCGGAGCCCGCGTATGCGCGCGAGCCCGCCGTCCATGGCATTGATGAGAAGTTTCCGTGAGTAGAGCCACTCGACGAATGTTTCGAATATGCTGCAAAATGTGGTAGGAAGCGTCATCTTCATCTCCCGGGCCTCTTTAGAGTTACCGAGGAAGGTCATCCGGAAGAAGGGAGAAACTTCGCATAGAGCTGACCGATGGAGAGTGTATAGTTGGCTGTCGCTGCCGAAGCCGATGTCGAACTCTATCGTCGTGGCCATGTCACTACTGTTCCGAGTAAGTACCCATGTCGTGATGCTAATGAAGGAACTCACCCATAGGAAAGCTGACGGTATTCTGGGGGAATAGGCAGCTCATGTGTGGCATCAAGCCTCACCCTCTTTGCCTTCGGAGGTGGAGTACGCGGGTCGTACCTTGACGGCTCAGGTGTACCTCCACCGGTAGACGAAGCCGCCATGGTCCAAGTCGAACACGGCGTGGTCTCAGCTGAACGGTTCATCGTGTTGGATGTGCGAGGAGATGGGAAGTTGCAATGGCAGGCAGATGAGCAAAGGGCGTTGGTCAATTCATACGACTGGGGATGACGCAATTCCGTGGTTCGGTTGGGGTAAGATGTAGGCACGTTGTAGCCGCTCCTTCCCTCTAGAAAAATCGCGCTCCCCTCCCAGGACGCTGACGTACGTGAACGACTCGAGTACTTAAGCTCACATATATAGCACTTTAGTGAGGAATTCAATTCTCCATTCACTCAATCCTGCCGGTGATTCAAGTCTCCATATCCGAGCAGTCTTGGCGCATCGAGCAACGGCATGTGAATATTCACGGTACGCCAAGACATATCCGGCGAGTGAATGTACGCTTTGAGGGAATAATAGAGACAACCGCGGAGAAAGCGTAGAGGGAACTTGACACGCAGCCTTGCTGGAATAATAACGATTGACTTGTACTCGTTCCCAATCAATAGTAGTAAGAGATTCGAAAAACCGACAAATCCGGTAAAGGCGAAAAGCATTTCTAGCGTGTTTCTGCCGCAACCATGGCATCTACGTGAACGCGCGAGCTGTTCAATATATCTACACAACTTGCCAGTGCTCAGTCCCATTTTTGATAGGTCGATATGCATGAACCAGGCCCGTATTAACTCCAAGGCCAATGGGTAGTTTCCGAAGTACAGAGAAAAACAAAAGTATACGCAGTACAGCCCCTTCACGACACTCCACCGGGCTTCCTTTTGGCCGTCCACCGACGCAGCAGTATTCCCCTCAGTTCGTGACGCGGAGGACAAAGTTGACGATGACGGCGGCCAGCAGGGCGAGGGCCAGCACGGTGGGGCCGAAGCGGTCGTCGAAGCCGCCCTGGCCGCGCTGGCGGATGCTCTTGGCGCGCCAGTGGAAGGTGATGAGGGCGTAGATCATGGCGGCCATGGCGACGAGGGTGAAGAGACCGGCGCTGATCTGGCCGACCTTATCGCCAAAGTTGAGCAGCCCGACGGCCAGGCCGCCGAGGATGACGGTGAAGTTGAGCCATGAGAGGAAGGTGCGCTCGTTGGCGAAGAAGACCTTGGGCTCGACGCGCGTGGGCAGGGCGATGCGCTTGCCTGCAGCAGCGAGCGGACGGGTTAGCAACAGCCGGCTGAGAGACGACGCATGGCGCGAGCAGAGCTGAGGAGCGGAGGTCGCCTACCCGGGGCAGTCTGGAGGAGAGGTTGGCTCGACATTACGGATCGGCGGGGGCGGACGTGCTCTAAAATGAGGTCGAGGGGAGGGCAGCAGCAGTGCCAATGGTGTCACAACAGCACGACGGGCGGGGAAAGCAGGGTCGAGAGAGGCACGGGAGAGCAACAGCGGGAGGAAATGTCTGGAGGAAGTCGCGCGACGGCGGAGCAGGCTTGCGGCGGCGAGAAAAGCAGACGATGGGAGCTCTCGAGCGGCGCGGCGCACGAGGGAACGGACAAGCTTTCTGATTCGTCCCCGCCCGGCCCAATTATTGACGTCGCTTTGCCCCGACTCAGTCCCGTCTCCCACCCGCTCCGACAACAACACACACGACAGCTCCCTGCCCCATCGCCCTCGCAGTCCCGCCCAAAACATCCCCGAACGCCGCCCGCCCTCCGTCGCCAGCCACCCGCAACGTCCCTCGAACTCGCCGCCCGCCTCCCGCAACACCGTCGCCATGGCCGCTCCCGTACGATCCACGTGTTCTCCCTCTCCTATTGCTCCTAACCCGCTGACTCCAGCAGCCCGTCTCGGAAACCCGCTTGAAGCAGATCGCCACCGATGTACGCCGACCGATGCTCTCCCAAGACTCTGTCCGGATGCATGACCGCTAAGCAACTCTTCCCCACAGGCCTGCGACGCCGCCGTCGGAACCGCCGAGAGCTACATCCACTCGTCGACCGCCGAGTGGAATAACACCATCATCGTGCGTGGACTCCCCGCCGCACCACCACCAAATCCCACACCGGAAACATGAAGAAGAAGCCGCAGAAGAAAAGAGCAAGAAAAAAACAGGACCCGTTTAGTAACCGCAGCATTCGCGTTTTTTTCTCCGCAAGCAGAACACCATCCTCAAGTCGTTGATCAGCGAGACGAGCACCGGCCCCAACAACCAGCCCCCGTTCAAGTACGCCGTCAACAGCACCATCATCCAGCACGCCCCCACGTTTTCGCGCACCGCCGACAGCGACTCCGGCGCCGCCGCCGAGGACCAGGCCGCCAGCCTCGCCAAGGTCGGCCGCCGCGGCATGCACAGCGCCGCTGGCGCCTACTGGAACAGCGAGAAGGACGGCATGTGGTCGTTCAAGTACGACGGCGGCGAGAAGAAGGGCCTCGACGTTGTCATCAACGTCATGTGGATTGCGCTCTAAACTTCTCTCTCTCTCTTGTCGCGCCCAGCCTGCCAGCAGCTTCGGTGAGAGAGCGGAGCTGCCGGGGGAAAAGGAGAGAGGAAAAGGAGGAAGAAGGGGGGAGGTGGGGAGTAGAAGGAAGGGGATGGGAAATAGGGGAGAAGGGGGGGATGGTCGGGGGAGAAGCATGTGGATCTTCACAGGTATATGTTGTGCAACTAGCGCTTGAGCATCACATACGGTTGGGAGCCTGGAGTACCTCAAACTTGTTGGTTTCTGGGAAAGAGGGAACACACAGCAGGGTTTTCGTTCGTATTCTCTCTATTGTGGCATTCATGTTTATTTCATACATCACTCGGCACAGGAAAAAAGATGGTCGTCGCCCCATCTGTGCGGCGTACTGTTGGGTATTGAGACTGGCTACAGGACTATTACAGGAAATTACACCGGATAATCTCGATTGGACCACACAAGCAGTCTTTAGCGGGCGAGGCGAACAAGCCAAACGCCTTTGCATATCAGTCTTTTTTTTCCTTTCGTCTCGTTTTGGTTCCTGCCCGAGTGATTTGTCGCTCCCGTCCATGCTATGCCTTGCGCTTTTCCGGTGGTATGTACATACATACATAGGCGGGCGCCGATCCCATCACCCTTGATCGCTCTGATCTCCCCTAGCCGGCCGGACACACGCACCCACTACGCGCAACAATAGAGATCCACCAACCAGACTCCCTCCTCAGGCCTCCCCCGTCGTCGTCTCAGAGCAGCAGTCCCCGACAAACCTCTCCCAATACCCCAAAAACGCCTTGGGGTCCTCCCAAAACGGCGCATGCCCCAACCCGGGCAACCGATGACACCTGCCCTCCCACAAGTTGCCGCCCCACTCGATCGCGTCCAAGTAGTCGAGGTTGACAAACGGCTCGTCGACGCCGTTGACCACGGCGCACGGCACCCCGCCCTTGCCCTTCTCCTTCTCCTTCCCCCCCGCCACCACCCGCACCTGATCGCACCCCCTCCCGGCCTCGAACGCGTCGAACATGACGCGCCGCGCGCGGCCGTCGGTGCGGACCGCCGCGTCGCGGATCCACGCCGCGCGCTCGCCCCGCGCCGCCTCGTACGGGAAGGTGTCGAAGTCGGCGTCGGTCCAGCGCTCCGTCGCGGCGAGGTTGACGTGCTGCGCTTCGCCTCCTTCTTCTCGTCCTTCGCCCAGCGTGAAACCCCTCCGCACCTGCTCCAGCCCCAGCGCCGGCGGCGTGCCCGTGATCATGATGCCCCTGACCCTGACCGTCCCCCGCTGCTGCTGCGTCGTCGTTGTCGTCCCCGTCGTTGTCGTTCCCGTGGTCTGCGCAACCATCTCCACCGCATTGTGCCCGCCCAAGCTCCACCCCAGCACCACGACGTCGCGCGCCCCCAGCGCCGCGCACACCTGCAGCGCGCAGTCGGCGTAGGCCGGCTGCGTGTAGTGCTTGTCGAGGGAATCCTCGGGGTCGTCGTCGGAGGGGGGAGCGTCGCTGCTCTGGCCGTGGCCGGGGAGATCGAGGGCGAGGATGCGGTGGTGGTGGAGCGGGGAGTTGGGGGAGAGGGAGAGGGCGATGAGGGGGAGGAAGATTTGGGAGGAGGAGGAGTTGCCGTGGAGGAGGAGGAGGGTTGGTGGGGTTGGTGGGGAGGAGGAGGGGGAGGAGGTGGTGGTGGTGGTGGTTTGAGGGGAGGAGGAGCTGGCTGTGTCGAGGACGTGGATGAGGCCGTGGGTGGTGGGGATGCGGTGGGTTGTGAGGTTTAGGTCTGGTGGGGTGGGCATTTTGGAGGTTTTTTTTTTTCTTTTCGGGGGGGTTTTTTTGGTGGAAAAGGTGAGGGTGGTGAGGGAGAGCTTTGGGAAATGGGATTTTATGTGTGTGTGAGGGTCGAGGGCTGTGCTGGTGTTATCAATTGCGAGGGCGGGGAAGCGGCGATGGAGCAGGCGAATTGCGTCTTCTCTTACCCCACTTCCGTGCCACGGCGTGTCATTATCGTGGGCGGAGAATGGCGACGCTTGTTTCAGCCGGGTGTGGCAGCAGCCTTGGGCTGAAAGGTGGGTGAGCTGCAGGTGCATTAGTCTTTCAGCCCTACGTGAGGGGTCAAGCTAACCAGCTACTTTTGTACTCCTGCAGCGGGGCACGACCGAAGTTTCCCGCCCCCGCCCGTCTCCGAACGCCTCTTGCTCTGCCACTGCTCACATAAAGCACGTTGGTGGATCTCGCCAAGAGACGTCGTAATTGGGTTTTCTGCTATCCATTTGTTTCCTACTAAGGTCGTGGAATACAACTAAGCAGAACCCCAGATGATCCGCCTGCCAAAAAAAAAATATTGCAAGCACTCTGAAGGAATATCAAGTAGCCGAGCAAGGAGGGATTGATCATGTTCTTGGATAATCCCATTCAGTTGAAGAAGAAGACTTTTGAGTGGCTGGTCCGCTGGGATTAGTCGAGTCATAGACGGATCTGTGAGCCGATGAGAGCATCAATGGAGACCAGGAAGGTATGCTTCGTGGCTACTCGCGAAACCCAGGACACCGTGGATCTAGTCGGTCAGAACAAAAGAAGAGAAAACAGTCGATGACATGAGAAGCTTGTCTTGAAGCATCGACAAACTCGATGGTGCTCGTTAAACCGGGAAGGATGCAGTCTTGGAGCCAACTTGCAAGTTCCACATGGCGACAGCGCATTGCTCCATCAGGAGACGCAACCGAAAGTTATATGTGTCGTTACCCTCGAGCCGGCAGAGTGGGAACATCTTGAGAGCAGAGACACGCTGAGTATTCTTGTTGCGTCCGGTCATCTTGCGAATCCAACGATGAGCCTTGCGACGGTCACGAAAGGCGGTGCTGGTCCCAGCATAAACCTTGCGCCAGGTGTGGATGCCGTCCGGGTCGTGGAAGTCGTAGAAAACGAGATAAACGCACCCGATGCGTCCGGCAGTGCTTTTGCCGGCATTGCGAAGGCTCGTGAGGGATGGGTTCCCATGCTTAAGCAGTTCGAACAGGCCTTGTCGCTTGATACCTGCGACAATATCGCTGGCCACGTCCCGACGCCGCTCAAATGTGTCGAGGTCCTCTAGAACCCATCTCGCCCATTTCATCCGGAATATCTCAGTGTCTGCCCAAATCTCAATAAGCCCATGGATTGTCTTTTCAAGACAACACGAGCCGAGAAGCGTATTCACGTCCAGGTCGAATCCATCGGGTATGCCGACCGTAGCCGGATTCCTTCCAGTCCAGACTGGCTGCGATCCCATCTTTTAGGAACGAGGGCCCGATGTTTTTGTGCTTAGTGTAGCCTTATCGGGATCTGATTCACTCTCAGACCTGACTTGATGATTAGCATTGGAAAGCTCCGCGTACGGATTGGCAGTGAATGACCAGCGACACGGTCGAGGCTGGAAGAGGTGGAGGTACAAGTAGAGCCGGGGTATTATCTGAAAGAAGACTTGAAGAGTATTTCAGGCGACGAAGTCTATGTGAGACAATCAACGGAATCTTCAAGACTGCGTCACGGTGGAGAAACAACGCAAACAGGCGACACAACGAGCGCTAAATGAGTCCGGGTGACCAGTGTGAATTAGAACGGGCGTGCTTACCTAGAAATGGGAGGATGGAAGGTTCCAGCATAGCAGGGTGACTCCGGAATGCCTTGGTCGGTTTGGCTCAGATGAAGAAGAAGAAAGGTGTCAGGTTGGAGCAGGTCGGAAGAAGTTCAAAACACCTCTCGGCAGTGTTTGAGTCGGCGGACGGCCCATGATTGTCCGGTCGGCAGGTCAGGTGTGTGTTTTTACCGACTCTGACGTGCGTAGTGGAATCAAGCGTTGGGACGTAGATGGAAATTTTTTGAGGCCCTCCCAACGTGCGTATTTGAACCAGACATCTGGCCGTAGGTGCGAGTCTAAAACCCCTCCATTTACATATCCAAATACAGAATTCTACCACCCACATAACCAGGTTCTTATCTCCAAGACAGATGTCGGTAAGCCCGATTCTTTGGAAGTTCATTCTCTTAGTCTGCCTATCAGGAACCAGCTACAGCCACATCTGGCCTAGACACCAGTGAAAGCAAAGTTTTCTGGATGAGTACGTAGACCTCTGAGGTAACCAGTGAGCCTATCGACAAAGCTCACACTCCACTTTAGCATGGAGTATCTCAACGAAGAATCAGGGCCTTGATTGATTAGCATGTCGCCAGACTGTTTACCCGACTGACCGTCTAAAATCACGTTCTGTCGTCACCGTCCAAGGTGGACAGAGCAGCAGCAGCCTAGGTTACCACGCCCGAATAAACCACTTTACGCCATCAGTGCCGACTGTGTCCAAATCTGACTGTCCTTTTTGAGCACCTGCTAGTTTCAGCATTTCCCGTATCGAATAGTAATCAATGATCTCCTCGCTGCTGCCCCTGTCAGTTTACGCCTCCCTTGACCAAAGTGCAGAAACCGCTGTAAGAGAGTGAGCTATGTACTACCATCGAAGACTTGTGGCTACCGGAAACACCCTGTTAGCTTACAAGCCCGGAGGCGGCGGCACCTGCGTTTCTCATCAATACTACTCTCTTACGCACCAGTTGCACGGATACATACCGCGCTGTAGCCACCCGGGGGAGAGCCCGACGGCGGAGGAGGAGGCGGAGCATCACCGGGCGGTGGAGGAGGCGCAGAACCAGGCGGCGGCGGCGGCGCCTCGGAACCAGGAGCAGCCGCTTGCTGCTGCTGCTGTTGAGCGTACTGCCAGTACAAGTTCACATAGTTCTGGTAACCGCCATAGGCAGCGTAAGGGTCTTGACCAGAAGCGTAGTACTGAGCGTAGGCCGCAGCGTACTGGTCGCTGGACGCCGTGGCAGGCGTCACCGGCGTCGTCTGCGAAGTGGGGCTCATGGCCGAACCATAGCCGGGGGGAGACTGCTGGTTGCCGTAGCTGCTTCCACCGCCATAGCTGCTGCCACCACCATAGCCACCACCGTAGCTATCCGAACGTCCTCCATTCCTACCGCCGCCCGAGTACCGGTCACCATCGCCGTACGCGCGACGGCTCGGGCCGCGCTCCTTGAACTGTTCATACTGTTGACGCACATTGCCAAGGAGATCTTCACAAAGCTCCCTAGCTTTTTGGACATCATCGGCATTGGGGCCCCTAACTTTGGTCAGCACTGGTCTTGAGAGGGAAATCGAGAACAACTTACGCAACGTGCAGATACATGGGCTCGTCGCTTTCCTGGCCAGTGTTATGCTCGATGAAGCCGGAGCCGCGGCCCTTGATCTGGACGCGGCAGCGCGTTTCCTGCTGGATGTGTTTGACGTAGGCACCTCCATGGCCGACGACCTGAGCACGAAGGTTGAAGCCAGGAATGGGTTCGAGGTCGACGGGGATCTTCTCCTCGGGCCATTTGCGCTAATATACCGGTCAGTGTATTCTTTCTCTACGACGATACATCACCTTGAGCATCATTACCCTTCCATACTCATCACGCTCGACCTGCTCGGGTTCTCTGCGGCGGAAGCGCCTCTCGTCGACAAGGTTGGGCAATTCCTGCTTCATAAGCTCGTCGATTTTGGCGATGGCCTTCTCGAGGCCTTCCTTGGTGGTACTCGTGACGTGGAGGTACAGCGGGGGAACCTTTGGCTTTGTTAGGCATCAAGGGCAGTCGGAAACATCGAGGACGAAGAACTTACACCGGGACGGACCAGGCTCTTGTCGGGATAGTACTCGCCGCGGGTTGTGACATCTTCACACCACTTAGTAAACACCCTGCAATCAATGAAATCATGTTCAGTGGTAGAGCGTACCGGCGCCAGTCTCTTCTTTGATCTAGATGTCACACGGGTGAGGTCAGCAGATGCCAAACGGGGGATGCTGGGAACAGCAGCTATATGGTGGCAGTTAAGTGAGCTTCTGCGCGCTTTTACACCAATAGTTCGCGAGGAAGCCGAATGTCAAAGAAAACAGGAAGCTGGGGGCATGTGTGGGCATGTTCCTGGGAGTATCAGTAGGTTATGATCTGAAGTATTTACCATCTTTTGAGTAGAGCCCTTGGTGAGGGTGTAACGATTCCGAAGGTCGTTCACTTCGATGTCCTTGATGTAGTCTCCATCCTGCTGGTAAACCTCGCCGGGGTTGCCTTGGTCATTGGAGGGCGACTTGACGGTGACGGGGCTGGCGGTAGAGCGGATGGGCGGGACGTCGACGTGCTGGATGCCCTTCCTGGCCTGGATCTGGGCGTTGATGCGGGCGGCTGCAGCAGCGGCAGCGGCAGCGGGGTCCTTCTTCTCGGCGGTGGCGGGGCTGTTGCTGTCCTGGCGGCTCAGCGGGCTGCGACTGCGCAGAGCCTCGCTCTGGCGTGAGGAGGGCGAGCGCGAGCGACGATCGAAGCGGGACGGGCGCTTGGGTTCGGGTTCGGTCTGATCGAAGCGCGAGCGCTTGCGGCCTTCCTCGGGCATGGTGACGGCCGGCACAGTTGATGTGGAGACCGGGGGTGAGAGGTGACGACCTTGGGTGCAGGAGGAAGATCTGGACAGAGCTTCACGCACAGGAAGAAGGCGACGAAATGCCCGGCGGTCGGCGCGGGAACTTCCGCTCCAGCCCGCCCGCGACAGATGCGGCGCCACAACCATGTCCGCCTCAGCCCAGTCAGCGAATCGCACGCGCTTATTCCCACCACACAGAGACACAGTCTCTCATGAAGATGCCCAGGTGAGGATCGAGGTGCATCTGGGAGCTCGGCCAAGACCCGGGAACCATTGTCTTTTTGGAAGCGGAATGTCTCCAGCTCGTGCAAAGGCAGCCGTACTTGGGCACTGCAGCAAATGATCGAAGCAGCTGAAGAGCAATCTAGGTACTACGGATACGTACCTACAGCAGAAAAGGCCCACGGGGCTGCAGCTCCCCGGTCTCTTGCAAAGCTAAGCGAGCCAACGTCGTAGGCGGTCAACGCAGGCTGCGAGGCCGGCGGCGGGCGGCAACCACTAATGGGCGCCGCGATGCCGAAATCGCTCGCTTTCCATTGGAAAATGGCTTGCCCTGTGATTCGCATTCCTCCGCACTCAACACCTCGCCTCCTCCTCAGCCCTCTCCGCAGTCTCCCAGACCCCCAGCCGAGGGGCGGAAACAGAGCCACAATGGCCTCCCGGCGAGCATTGAATGCTCTGCCCCTGCGCACCGCGCTGCGCACCAAGCCCCACCCCCAGGTCGCGACCTACGCCGGCCGCCCGCGTCACCAGCCGTCCAGCTCGTCGTCGACCCAGGCCCTGGCCTACAAGGCGCTGCATCGCCGCATCCAACCGCTGCCCACCAGCGACGCGCCTCCGTCGTGGTCCGCCCCGGCCGCCGTCAGCAGCATCCTGTACGAGACGCCGCTGCCGTCGCAGGCCCCGCCCAAGCGCCATGTGCTCAACTGCCTGGTCCAGAACGAGCCGGGCGTGCTGTCGCGCGTGTCGGGCATCCTGGCCGCGCGCGGCTTCAACATCGACAGCCTGGTCGTCTGCAACACCGAGGTCCCCGACCTGTCGCGCATGACCATTGTGCTGCAGGGCCAGGACGGCGTCGTCGAGCAGGCCCGCCGCCAGCTCGAGGACCTCGTGCCCGTCTGGGCCGTGCTCGACTACACCCAGGCCCCGCTCGTGCAGCGCGAGCTGCTGCTGGCCAAGGTCTCGATCCTCGGCCCGGAGTACTTCGAGGAGCTCATGCAGCACCATCGCGAGATGGTCGACTCGCCCGGCTACATCCAGGACGGCTCCTCCGCCTCCTCCTCCTCCGCCGAGGACCTGCCCTCGCAGGCCGATCGCGAGCAGGCCGCCCAGCGCGCCGCTGCCGACTCGCTCAAGCGCGACTTCCACCCGAGCAAGCTCGCCGCCAGCCAGGCTCTGAGGCACAAGCACGAGCACTTGGAGGCCATCACCCATCTGACGCACCAGTTTGGCGGCAAGGTGCTCGACATTAGCACCAACAACTGCATCGTCGAGGTCTCGGCCAAGCCCGTCAGGATTGACTCATTCATGAAGCTCGTGGCGCCTTTCGGTATCCTGGAGTCTGCGAGAACCGGTAAGTGTCCAATTATGACTCAGAGTGATGAATCACGGTTAACCGTCTGCCAGGTCTCATGGCGCTGCCCCGCTCGCCCCTTGTCGGACCCGAAGACGTGCAAGAGAAGGAGATTGAGGACGTTGTTGACCAGAGCATGCTTCCTCCCGGATAAGCTAGAAAATAGGGTTGTAATAAAAATTCGAAAGAGTTGGTCGCACGTTTGTCTTCGTCGCTTTGAATTTGTACAAAGTACAGCATTGTGTTATTACGGTCTACTAAACGATTATCGTGCCTTTATGTCTACTTCCAAATGAAAACGAGTTGAGAGAAATTTTTGGCCACGAACTCCGAATGAACACAAAAGCCCTATTTCCAGCGCTACGCTGTCGCCACTCCTTCCCATCATGCCGAAACCCACAAATGACCGATTATGCGGACTTGATGTTGCCCTTGTTCACGACAAAAGCCTCAAGGGCGGAGATGGCCGCCCACAGCCTGTTCTCAGCCTCGGGGAAGACCAGCGACCTGGGGCCGTAAAAGACTTCATCACTGACCTCCTCGGGGTGCCTGGGCAGGCAGTGCATGAACTTCCAGCCCTCGTTCGCGCCGCCCCTCTTGGCGAGCTCCGAGGTGATCTGGAAGCCCTCGAAGGCCTTCAGGCGCTTGACCTTCTCCTCCTCCTGGCCCATGGAGATCCACGTGTCGGTGACGAGGACGTCGGCGCCCTTGACCGCCTCCTCGGGCGCCGTCGTCTCGAACAGCTTGCCGCCCGCGCCGTCGGGCGCGCCCGCGGCGGCGTCGGCGATGACGCGGCGCATGGCGGCGGGGATCTCGTAGCCGGCGGGGGTGGCGACGGCGACGTCGACGCCCAGCTTGGCGGCGGCGATGGCGAGGTCGAAGAGCACGTTGTTGGCGTCGCCGACCCAGGCGATCTTCTTGCCCTCGAGGCCGAGCGTGGGCGCGGGCGAGGGGAAGGCCTCGTGCATGGTCAGGAAGTCGGCGATGGTCTGCAGCGGGTGGGCGAGGTCGCAGAGGGCGTTGATGACGGGGACGGAGCTGTGCTTGGCCAGCTCAGTCACGTCCGAGTTTTTGTTCACGCGCGCGACGATGCAGGAGACCATGCTGGAGATGACGACGGAAGTGTCGTAGAGCGATTCGTTGACCTAGATGGAGCAGTCGCGGAATGCGTGAGCGGAGGGACGGGCTTCAGCAAGGGGGATGTGGGTGGTTGCGCACGCCCAATTGGATGTCGTCCTTGCCCAAGAACATGGGTTGGCCGCCCAGCGCGGTGACGGCGCCCTCGGTGGACACTCTGGTGCGGGTGCTGCGCTTGCTGAAGGTCATGGCGACGGTCTTGCCGGACAGAGTGCCCAGCAGCTTGTTGGAGCCGGACTTGATGGCTTGCTTGTGCGAGTGGGCATTGCGGACAAGGGTCGCGAATTCCTGGGGAGTCAGGTCGGCGATGGACAGCAGGTGTCGGGGTGCGGCGGAGGTGGTGGGGGAGGAGTAGAAGCGGACGGGAGCTCTGGTCAAGCTCCGCAGAGCAGACGGTGAAGGGCGGAAAAGAGGCATTGCGCAAGGACAACAAAGAACGGCGTCGATTGAGTGCGAGGGAGGGTCGGGGATTGCGCAGCAAAGCAGACAGCGGACACGAGAGGAATAAATGATGGAGCAATGGTGACTCGGACGAGCTGTGCGCTCGGACGGCGTTTTTTAGCGGGTGCTAAGCTCCAAGGGTGCTAAGGTACCCCAGCTCGGGCGGGCCGCTTCTGATTGGTACATGGCGGGGTAGGCGCTCCCGCGACCGTCCATGCACTGCCATCCTCGCGTCACTACCTCTCCACGTCTCTCCTGTTTCACGCAACTCACGCTCCCTGCCAGCCAGAAGATGCGTTAGAGCAAACACCCGCATTCCACTGCAAACCCACCCACAAACACCAGCCATGGTCGACACTCCGTGGGGCTCAACCGCCACCCCGAGCCCCCGCCCAGCTTCAACCAAGTCCGCCCAGTCCGCCCGCTCCTCCCGCGACCTCCCTCCCGACGACCATGAGGAGGACGACGTCGATGAGTTCCCGGAGGACGCGCCCCTCCTGGCCGGCGAGGACAACAACAACGTTGACGACGATGATTCCGACTCTCGCACCTCGCGTTCCCAGGCCGCCTTCTCGTTGTTGAGCTGTCTCCGTCGCCCCTCCAACACGTCATCCGACACCCGCAAGAAGACTGGCCACCGTTGGCCCAGCACCGTGGCACTGTTGGTCTTATGTATCACCGTCGTCGTCATCATGGTCCTGGGCTTTGTTGTCCCTGCCGCTGTCCAGGAATACGCGAACGAGGCCGTCGACGTCAAGCCCACCGGCCTGAGCTTCGAGTCGGTGAAATCGGACGGCGTCTCGGTCAGGGTCCAAGCCGATTTTATCATGGATGCGTCGCGGGTACACAAGAAGTCGGTCCGTGATTTGGGCCGCTTCAGCACCTGGATTGCGAGGGAAATCGAGAGTGGAGAGGCCCACGTCGAGGTGGTCCTGCCGGATTACAGCGACAAGGTTGTTGGCAGTGCCGTCATTCCGCCCGTCAAGCTCAGCCTTCGCAACGGTCACACCACTCACATCAACATTGTCGCCGACCTCCATCCCGGCCAGTTCTCGAGCATCAGAGATGTTGCAAACGATTGGATGAGGGGCCGCTTGGGGAAACTAAAGGTCAAGGGCAAGGCAAAAGTACCTCTTAAATCAGGCATCTTCCCGCTGGGCACCCAAATCATCGAGGAGATCATGGAGTTTGAAGGTAAGGCCCTCCCCTTGTTTCTCTAGCATTGCGCGGTGGGAGGCTGATGACAGGACACGCGGCTAACAGTGTCACTGACACAGGCAATTCGCTCCCTGATGTTCCCGCTTATAGGATAGCCAAGCTCAACGTCCACGAGGTGGACCTGCCTCATGGCCACCGAGGTCTCGAAGCCAACACTAGCATTGTAGTCAATAACGATTATCCTCTCAGACTCACTGTCCCGCCCCTTGGCTTTGGTATCCTGGTCGGAGGCTGCTCGCCCTCGGACCCTCAAATCATGGTTGCCGACGCAAGGACCCAGGAGCTTCCTATTGAGCCCTTCGAGAACGTTGAAGTCCACGTAGCCGGTTGGGTCAGGAAGCTGCCCGATGCTCTGATGGCCGCATGCCCTAATTCCAAACAAACCCCGTTAGACATCCTCCTCGGCGACTTCATCCACGGGCGTGATGCCTACATCTACGTCCGTGGATCCGATTCGCCATCGGTTGACACGCCCAAATGGTTGACTGATCTCATGTCCGACATCACTGTCCCCGTGCCGTTCCCCGGCCGCCTACCTGAGAATCTGCTGAAGAACTTTTCCCTGACCGATGTCAATTTCCATCTTCCCGGTTTCTTTGCCGCACCTGACAGTCCCGAAGGCCAGCCCAGAATCGACGCCAAGATCAAGGCCCTGGTCGGACTTCCCGATGAGATCAACTTCCCCGTCGATGTCGACAAAGTGCGCGCTGATGCAGACATTTTCTACCACGGCAAGAGACTCGGCAATCTTGACCTCAGCAAATGGCAGCCCGCCAACGCCACACGCATCGACTCGAAAGATGAGGATAAATCAGGCCTGCTGGTCGAGGCAGTGGTCAGAGATGCACCTGTGAACATCACCGACCAAGCTGTTTTCTCTGAAGTGGTTTCAGCGTTGTTGTTTGGTAGTAAGAGTGTGAACCTAAGCGTGAAGGCCGAGGTGGACGTTGAGATGGTCACGTCGTTGGGCACCTTCAAAGTGCGCAAGATCCCCGCCGAGGGCGTCGTGCCGGTCAAACGTGGGTAGCCTTCTTGTTTTCTTTTTTTTACGTTCTCGACATGATATCAATAGCCCTTTGTGTAATGCCACTTCTTTCCTGTACCTTTTTCGAAGTATATTCAATTTTCTTTTCTGTCTGTCTATCCACGGGAAAAGAGAGAGAGAGAGAGAGAGAGAGAGAGAGAGAGAGAGTCAAAGGCTAACTCGATTTTCTTTCTGTGATTGAAGCAATCGGATCCGGTGACGGAAGCGGCCACGGCGGCGGAACGGGTGACATGTTCAAGCGTGTTGCGCCCAAGTTCGGGAACTTGAAAATCCTGGACACGGGACCCAGCTCCATCAGGTTCCAGGCCGAGGTCAACTTCACGAATCCGACGAATTACTCGGCCACGGTGCCGTACACGAACATCAACATCCTCACCAACGGCACCGCCATGGGTCAGGTCACGGCGGAGAACCTGACCGTCGTGCCGGGGAACAATACGGGAGTGTTGGTGCAGGCGGTTTGGGACCCGTTGAAGATGAGCGGAGAAGAGGGAAGGGCTGTGGGCGTGGATTTCCTGTCCCGGTGGCTTTCTGGTAGGTGGTGCTGGCGGCGTGGAAAAGGGAGAGGGAAAAACGGTGTGTGACGCACTGATGGACGATGGGCTAACACGTGGGTCTCTTGTTGCAGGATTCAACACCACGCTGGCATTGCAGACGCACAGGAACACTATTCCGGCGCAGCCGGCACTTGGCGAGGTGCTTTCGAGGTTGAAGCTGAGCCTACCGACGCCGAAGTTGAGACATGGTGATGATGACGATGGCGATGGGGCCGACGGGGACAAGCCACGATTCATCAAAGAAGCTACGGTACGTCGGTTGCTGCGGACCATCTCGTCCTTTCAACTTACGCGTTCCCCCATCCCTCCCTCCCTCCCTCCCTCCCTCCCTCTCTCTCTCCCTCTCCCTCCCCCTTGCTGATGAAGCCCGCGCCCACAGATGCACATCCTCTCCTCGACCGCCATCTTCACGCTCTCGTCGCCGCTGCGCGAATCCACCATCTACATCACGCACCTCAACGCGACCGCGCGCTACCACGGCGAGCCCGCCGGCCGCATCGTGCACGAGCTGCCCTTCGCCGTGCCGCCGGGCCTGTCGCAGACGCCGCGGCTGCCCGTCGACTGGTCGCTCGGCAGCGTCGGCTACGACGCCATCAAGAAGGCGCTCGGGGGCCAGCTGCGGCTGAATGCGACCGCCACCGTCGGGATCAAGTTGGGGAGGTGGGAGGAGAGGGTCTGGTTTGTGGGCGGCGGGATCGGGGCGCATGTGAGGTTGTGATCAGTGCGGGTGGGGTGGGGGGGTGGGGGGGGGGAAAGAAAGAGATTGTTTTGTTTTGAGAATCGGGGGAGGATGGGGTTGGTTGGTTACTGTTTTTTTTTTTTCCATGGGCGTTGTCCGGGAAGGGGTGTGTGTGTTCTCTGGAGTTCCATCGTAGGGTTTCTCCTCCCCGTTGACGGGGTGGGTTGGCTCTTGGACGGAGTTTTTTTCCCGGAGTCTATTGATCGTGTATCCTTTGGGGCTGGACGGAACGATGTCGAGATTGCATACATAAGGTGACAGGACATGTACATACATACATGGGTTTTCCTTATCCTTGATTTGACGGGATCCGAGCAGAGAATCCCCTGGATGGACCTCCTGCCGAGGTGGTGCCTCTAGGGAGATCTCAAGAAAGTTCAGGGCATTTTTTTCCCTCTCACGCTTTTAAGATTTGGATCCTGCTTCTGTGGACAGACACAATTCACAGTCCCGACGATTTGGCTGGGCTGGTACTGTACGGCATAGATGTTTCTCCAGATAGTGTTGTTCGCATGTCTGTTGGCAATTCTTCGTCAGCTAGAGCTTAAGAAAAGAAATAGATTCTAGAGATAAGTTGGAATATGGTAGAGTTGAAGATGCGTTAGTTGGCGCTATCGCCGGCTTTGAGGCTGCCAGAACCCATTCCCGCCTCGTCTTCACCCAACATTCGAACGCGGTCAATCAGAGCCTCAGCTCATTGGTGGCTGAGTGGAACGGTTGGTTGCCAAGTTGGGTGGCGATGCGTAACTTGTGGCTACGTCAGTTGCCACTGTCCAAGCACAGCATGATGCAGGGTCACTGTTGGTCTTTTCCAAAAATGCAGCCCCATGTGTGACTCTCGATTCCCAGCAAAGCGTCCGGCAACTGCAGATCAGAGCGCCTTGCTGTGTGGATGACGTAAAACCTGCTCACGTCCCCAAGCACTCCTCCGGGCCTCAGGACCACGTTCAGGGACTTGCGCACCGGTCTCGCCAGTCTGGCGCGAAGAACAAAATCCCCCTGGTGTCTTCCCCATGTCGATGCATGCAAGCTTGATTAGAAATGACATTTGGCGGGACGGATGGCTGCAGCAGGGAGTGGACGGTACGGTAAGGCGGGCAACGGCAGCGCGGAAACGGAAGCTGCCTAAAGTGGTCGGTTGATAGGATTATTGGGCGGGAAACGCCGACAATAGCAACGGTGCTATATCAGCCGGCCCATTATGCATTTTCCCGTCCCATGGGTTGGACCGGCGGGTGGACATGGCCTGATTGAGCAACCAACCGTGTATGACGGAGCTGTCAGCCAAGGCTTTGCGTAGCTCTTGTCCATGCCTATCTCTTAGTGTCCCCTGTCAAGTGTCGGGGCCGAGGAATGCCATCTGTCCAATAGTGCAACAGCACAAAAGGTCTCGCCCCCTCTGAGACAGTAGAGCCAGCGCTAGATCCAACAACCAACCGGGAAGGCCAAAGCATGGTCCCTCACAGATAGGTAGGAGCTCTGCTACGGCCGACCTGCTCAGCCATCGAATCCGGCCGGCATCGTCCTGCCTCCCAATCTTGCCCGACTTTGTTCGAGCTCGAATACGCGGGTTTGCCGTCCAAGGGTCGCCAATCGTTGCACAGCAGCAGCACGTAAACCCTGCTGGAAAGATCAACGGTCGGGGGTGGATGCCCCCACTTTTCCAACCACCTCACTTGCTCTCTTCCCGATCCACACCATGAAATGCCCACAACTGTCAGAAAAGCCTGTTCCTATTTTCCCTTCTTCCCCACCCCTGGCCCGATGGTGGGGATTAGTGCCCGCGCCTCACAATCAGGCACGCGAAGCCGTCATCCTTTGCCGCTTCCCCGGCCTCGACTATCGTTCCCTCCTAAACCTCGGCCGAGAACGGGGGCATTATCATCATCATCATCATCATCATCATCATCATCATCTAACGTACTGCCCTTGATCTTCACTGCTCGACGACGACACATACACACAGCCACAGCCACCCCCCAACTACCATCCAGAACCGGAATGGAAACGAAACGGATCCGCGCCGCCCGCCCCCGCGCTAGGTATTCCGCCAACTGCACGGAACAACAACGAAAGCAGCAGCAACAACAACAACAACGACAACGATGCCCGCCGCCACCCCACATGGCCACATCGTGCCCTGCCTCTCGCCTAGCCTCAACGCCCACCCACGCTACTAGTAGTACCTTGCTACTTGTGCTGTCCTGATCAGCTACTGTACAACACACTCACTAGCCCGATCTCCTTTACAGCTTCCTCGGCACGCGCCCATGCTCCCAGCCTCAAACTAGCACCCATCCCATCATTTCCCCCGCATCGCTGCTGCCAGGACTACCACCTATGTGGGGACCGGCGCGGCAAGTAAGTCGTTGGTCTCATGGGCGGGCGCGTCCCGGCGGGAGTTGGGCGTCATTCACCCTCCCCTCCCCTCGCCTCCCCTCCCCTCCCCGCTCCTACCCTAACTGCGATAGGTAGGTCGGTAGGAAGGTAGGTAGGGTAGGGTAGGTAGAATCTATTATTGTAGTGATCGGAG
Source organism: Diplodia corticola (assembly GCF_001883845.1). NCBI lineage: Eukaryota > Fungi > Ascomycota > Dothideomycetes > Botryosphaeriales > Botryosphaeriaceae > Diplodia > Diplodia corticola. Next base: position 187,123 of record NW_017971532.1, read on the forward strand.
GGGGAAAGAAGAAGAAGAAGGGGGAGAAAGAAAAAAAATCGCTCATCACTCCATGCCCGCGTTGGCAATGAAAAAAAAAAAAAGGCGGACCCACTTGCGGCGCGGCAAGCTTTGGGAGGGAGAGGAGGAGGAGAAAGGAAGGAGAGAAAGAGTGTGTGAGAGTGAGAGAGAGACATCATTGGCTGCGCGAGGCGTAGATCCGTTGTCGTCCCTGAGATGTGCCGGCGCTTAAAAAGTCCTAACTTGGCGAAACGCCAATGCCCTTGTTGGTTGCGCTATACCTAGCACGCGTGTGGTAGTGCGTATGTGTGCGTGTTGGGGGCAGGCGTAAGGTGGGTATAACCGCCGGAGAATGAGGCAGCGGGCTGGGTTGCCCCGGGGTAGGGGATGTGGGAGAAAGAGAAGAGTGGAATATCTGGAGGCAAAGGCTAAGGTGTAGAGAGGGGGGAAGACCCAGCCGCGCGGTACGGTACATGTCACAATAAGCACTTAATCGATCGGGTGGTGGAGGACCAAACGACAACGCATATACCCTTTGTACTTTGACGAAACGAAAAATAAAAATAAAAAACATATGGAAAGGGTCGTCCCGTTGCAGGGTTGGCTCTTCACTCATACGTCCAGCGACGACGCTGGATATACACTCACACCAACCAAAACGTTTTCTTTGCGTATACAATCAGCAAGCAGTAGTGCTGCCGCTATGTACGCTATTCCTATCGGCCGCCTTATCGAGCAGCCAGCAGCAAGGCAGCAGTAGACCCCGCGGAAATCCAACGGCTGGGATCGTCCCTGCATTAACCTTCTCCAAACCAGCGCTATCTTCCCTCGCGCCACGCGCGCGCGCGGCTCCCGCTGCTGCATTGCACCTGATGACCACTTAGCTATATATAGCAGTTTAGAGGTTTCATCCATGCCTATCAATCCTTTTCCTTTGCCATATCTGTAGCTCGAGCGTTGGAACTACCGTTAGCGCAGCCATGTCTTGGTGTAGTCAACCGCAAGGTCGGCCTGAGCATGAGTGCGGGGTGATGTTGGAGTGGCCCGAGGGATATTGTGAAGAAGAAGCAAAAGCCATGGAAACCAGCAACATAAAGAAGTCTATGCGCAAGTAAAGCAGAGCTCTACTCTGGATTGTTCCTCGGATCTTAAGTGTATATCAATCATCTCGCACGAGGTGCCGAGGGACCAAGCTTGTAAAACCCAAGTGAGGGTAGCGCTGATCCCTTCTGGATCAACATGTTTGGGCACCGTGGCAGAAGAGGCGTGGCAGTGTGCTCTCGTGGGGGGGAGAGATGCGGCCGTCTTGGTCCAATCGATGACGATGAGATGTCAGCTGTTTCTGACACGCTGCGGGACGTACTGTATCAAAGGAAAGGGCACCACACGATCTGCCATGGACTAGTTGGGGTGTCAACTGATGGCTAAAAAAAAATGGTCGCGAATGAAATATGAGGAGCGGGTGAGTAGAGTGCGCCTGTCGACTATGGGTTGATATACGATTTATTGATGCAGTAGGCGGCCATAGTGTGGTGAAGGGATACGAGTGTATCAAGGATGCAGCCAAGCACTCAGTACATTGCTCCTCAGTGTTCGGATGCAAGCAGATGTCATCGGGTGAGATGAAGTGAGCAAGGACGTCTAAATTGCGACAATGGCTGCAGTGGCGGGCCGTGGAGGCTCGTGGCTCTGGCAGGTTAATTTATCGGCAACAGCAACCCCTCTGTGGCCTCGCAGGCTAGACGGGGGCCTTCAGTCCGAGTTCCGGATGTCGACTGCCCCAGGCGCGACGCGGGAAGTGGTCTAGGTCTCGGAAAGGATCGACGGGTTGGCGGGCAGACAAGGCCAGACATGCATGGCCCAGAGCCTGTGGTGGCAGGGAGATGCAGCGATTGCGCGCATGCCCAAGCTCCAGCAGCAGTGGAGTTCAGAGTTGACCGCAGATGGGCCGAGACAGCCATGCTCGCAAAGGGCCGAAGCAGGTCGACTGGCAGGTAGATCCAAGGCAAAGACGCAAAGACGAGGCTGCAAGCTGGAGGGCTAGTGCGGCGCCGCGTCATGGTGTCGTGAACAATCGGCCGAGGACGTGAGCGGTCAGAGGATTGGCGTGCGAGGATGAAACCAGCAACGGCGTGGTAATAGCTGAGCAGCGACTGGGGCCGGAGTTGAGGCGCGAGCGCAGTCCGGCGGGCAGTGGGCAGTGGGCAGGCGGCGCAGGGGCCTGGAGCGTCGGCCGCGTTTGATCGTCCCTTTTCGCGTTTGGCGAGCGAGAGCAGCAACGGTCTGGACAAGCTCAGCGCGCGCATCATCATCAGCCGGAGCTGCTGCGCCTCGCGCCTCGCTCCGGCGCGCGGAGATTGTCGACAGGTGAAGGCTGCTGGCTGCCACGCCGCGTCTGTTGCAGGCTGCAGCCCGTCGACCGAGCGCCGGCCGCGCCCTAAAGACAGGAGAAACTGCGGCTGCGTCTCGTTGGCCAGGAACCGCAAGCCACCAGCGCCAACGGCTGCTCCATCCTGCTCCAGCGCCGGCTCCAGACCGCGTCCCGTTTCCTGCCTGCCTGCCTGCCTGCCTGCCTGCCTGCCTGCCTGCTCGCCCTCTGTCGCCCTCTGCCTGTCCGCCTCCACTCTCCGGTTCATGCGGCATGTGAGACCGTCTGCTCTGTGCGCTTCCCGTGAAGGTTGGCCGGTGCATGGCGCTAATCCGCCTCTGCGTGCACGCACTCAATACTCTCCGCCATCCCCACGCCTGCCTGCCTGCGTGCCTGCCTGCGTGCCTGCCTGCGTGCCTGCCTGCCTGTTGCTTTTCTGCTCTGCCCTGCCCCTTTGGGCCTGGCCTGCATGCCGCGTTCCGCCCAGCCCCCGCCCTTGATTGCATCCACCACGCCGGGTGTTGCTCGTGGAACCCAGCCTCCGTATCCAGCCCTGCGAGCCTGCCCGGGGAAGACGTTCGCTTTTTTCTTTTTCAACCCCCGTTGCACCGCGAGCGCTTCCACCGCTGGCTCGCGAGCACCGCATACACAGCACGCCTCGACCCACCGTGCTTGCCCGTCCCGTCCGCCCATGCCGTCTGTCTGCCGTCTGTCTGCCTCGCTCCGGCCGTGATGCCGCACCAATGTACCGCCCAGCCAAATGGGAAACAGACGCCGGCCCGACGGGGACAAAAGCTGCCTGTTGCACGAGCTGTCTGGCATGAGGGCATGCCAGCGGCCGTCTCGCGGCGGCCTTGCGGCGGTCCCCGCCTTCCGTCGTCATACCTGCGCGCTTTTCGCCCGTGCCGTGGTCGATGGGGGTACCCAGACGGCCGGCGGTATTGCCATATGTACCCACGATGCTCCCTTGCGGGCAGACGTGTCGGACCATGGCGCTGGAGCGGCAGCACCGAAGCCGAAGTATGGACGCAGGCATGTGAGGTGTTGCTGGCTCCGAGTGCCGTGTTTGGCGCGGGCAGCGAGCGTGAAACGTGCTGCCGGAGCGGTTGTCGTGCGGTAGGTTTCGTGCGGTCGCGGGCCGATGCTGGGTGGGAGAGAGCAGGCTGACGAGACCTGAAAACGCCCAAGATTCGCGACACGGCGCACGGCCGATCTGCGTCTAGCGCAAGTAGCGCCTGCCCTGTCGTATTACCTGCCGGCCGGCCGCTGCCACCACCGTCCAAGTCGCACGCCAGCCCTGCGCAGTCTTAAGCGCGCGCCACACGACTGAGGCACGGGGTCCCGCCAGCACGACTCATCAGTCGTCTCCGAGCCCTACGGCCTACGGCGGGCCCAACAATCCAAACAATCCAGCCTTTGGTCGGTCGTCGGCACATCCGACACCCACCCGCCTAACCTCCGTCGCCCGCCGAAACATCCCTCCACTTTCACGCCCTTCTTGGCTCGCCCGCCTTCGCTGCCCCCCGCCGCCGCTCCGCTCCATACCACCCTCCCGCCGCTGTCGTATCACACGCGCCCTCACCCCCTCTCGACCACCCCCTCCCCGGCCCCAGTCCTGCCCGGTCCTGCCCAACTCCACTCCCTGACCACACCACTCCCGGCCCCCGCCTTGCCCGTTTCGGCACATGCCCCCTCCGCGGAATTACTCATGGAACCACCCAGCTGGCCGCAGATCGTAGCACTCGCCGGGGCACCCAACCCACCTGCCCCCTTCTGCAATGCCCTGTAAATCCGATCCGACCCGGACGAAGCCCGCCCGAGCAATAGTCGCGAAATAGCGAATTCTCCGTAATCCTCTCGTTTAGCGCGCCGCCGGCCAGCCCCGCTCGAGTCGCTCGACGGATTAGTCTCTCTCTTTCTGCTTGCAGCTAGGTAGGTACTACTCTGTCTTGTCTCTCTTCTCCCGCTCGCTTCTGCCCGCGCGCTTAGTGCCGTCGTGTACGGACTCGCAAGTCCGCCCCCGAAGGGCAAGGGAAAAATAATAATAACAACAATCAAAGGGAAAAAAGGCACACTGACTCTCTCCCCTCCCCCCGCTAATGCAAGCCCTCTGTCTGAATCCAACCGACTAAGCCGCGTGTGCCTTCCCTTATCCGTACTCGATAGTTCTACATGGAAAATCACTCACTCCCGTCTGTTGTGTAGGCTGGTTGCGACACAGGGTATACCATCAAGCGAGGCAGGCAGGTCACGACGATGCTGCCAATACGTGCCTTCCCGTCCGCAAGGCATGCCAAATGGTTGACGGTGAACGATCTGTGACCTCTTTCGTGTTTTATTCCGTCATTTAACTGGCGCGCAAGGTTACCAGCTGGGATGAGCAGCAGCAACTTCTCGTGTTGCTATGCCTGCCTCACAGTAGTAAACAACAGCAACGACAAACAACGCCGCAAAACGGCCCTGCCCTGCCCTGCCCTGCCCTGCCTTGCCCTGCCTGCCCTACGCACGCTCCTCTACACCATGTGGGTACCCTAGCGCCCCTACTTCATAGCCCTATCGTATTCTTCCCAGCTCCTTTCCCTTTTCTCGCATAATTATTGCTCCCCCTCTCTCTCTCCACTTCCTTCCCCACCAACACACCCACCCCCCCTCCGCCTATCTTGACGTAATGTGCGGTGCACGTTAGAAGATGATGATGCCTTCCAACACGCACCGCAGCCCCCACCGAACACATTTGCCGAAGGAAAAAAAAACACACGGGCAGAATGGGGGTGAGGGAGAGAGAGGGGGCGGCGATGACCTCATTATGCTCAGATGTTTTCTATCTACCTATCTACCTACGGACTACTCTGTACCTACTCACGACATCAGAGTGGGGGATAAAAATTTTTCCCCTTCTTCCTCTTCCTCCTTCCCCGTAAAATAATAATGGCGCGGTTTCAACTGGGTATTAAAAACCAACAGCAACAACAACAACAATAATAACAATAGCAATAATACGGCCGGCAGCGGCCGACGGGCGGGCGTGCACGCGTGCGCGCGCGTGTGGCTGGCCCTCCGGCGCGAGCGGAAGGCAAAAGGAAGAAAAAGAAAAGAGAGAAAAAAAAGGACTACTACCCCTGCGCGCGCGCAATGCCCGCGGTATGGTCTAGGTTTTTTTTTTTTTCGTTGTCCGTGTTCTTTGCATCACTCTGTGCGCGGGCGCATGGGCTCTGCTGAGAGTGTGTCGAGAAGGAAGGATGGAAGGGCCGGAGGGAGGGAGGGAGAGTTTTGGGTTGAGGTTGTTTACGGGGAGGAGGGAAGAGAGATGGGGATATCCCGGGTATCAGACATACATACGTACATGCAGTATAGGGTACTTAGAGGGCGTTTCTTAAAGGGCGCAGCAGCAGGGGTCGGGGCGGTTGGTCGGTTGGCGGTGGTGTACAACAATACGGGGAGGGGTGTTGGAAACGCGATTCAGTTGCGCAATATAATAGGCTTTCGGGCCGATTGCAGCTGCTGGGGGATGGGTGTGGTTTGTGTTCCTGTTGTCTGGTGGTGAATGCCGTGTGTGAAGGGGCGCACATGGAGTATGTGGTGCCTTGGTAGTACGTGGTAGAGAGAGAAAAAGCGCGAGAGAGAGGCCGGCGGTTAGGTACGGTACAGCCGACACACCTCTTGTCCAAACCGCCTCGCACCATGCCGCCTTTTTCCTCTCTTTGCCGCGCATGTGGATACATACGACGCCCTCGATCTTCGTGGTTGAATAGTCAAGGCTCTATGGTTCTTAATGTGGAGCACGGCTCGTATGGGCCTTTGTTGGGTGGTCATGCGCGGTTGGCCGTCCAGCTGCGCTGCATGCCCGTGGTTATGCCAGCCCCCGGTGTCTGTTTCCCACGCCCACCACTGCTCGCGTCGGTACGGTGGGCATTGCGTGCTTCTGGTTGATCTGCATGGACAATCGTGTGAATAGCGCGGCTGTACGGCAGGGTTCCGCATGTTATTGTGCCTCATCTGCTTTGCATCTTGCTGTTTACTTTTTGGCGTCGGCCTGCCAGAGCGGCCCGGAGGAGGCGCCGCGTGTTGGCCGGCCTGATTGGGGGCCCTTGCACGCCTCTCTCCCGCATGGATATCGTCGGGTGAGGGGGGGCATAAATAACAACCAACAGCGGACGAGCGTTGGCGATGGCGATGGCGCGCGAAGCGGCGGTTGGCAGGTCGAAGCAGCTAGCCCCTGCTGGCTTCGAGCTTATGCGCCTGGGCGTGCAGAGTGCAGCCCTTTCCAATTTTTCTTGGACCCCCTCGCAACTCCAGACCACCGGGGAGGAGGGGCATGTCGCCAGCACATGGCCTGCCTGACTGCCATGCTCTTGTCGCCGTTAAACCATCTGAGCGATCTTGTCCCTATAAAGCCGCATCCCGTCGATCGCCCCGGCTGCTGACGGGCAGACGTCAGTGGTAGGTGGTAGTCTAGCTCCACGCCCGCATCCGGAGGAGAATGCGCGGCTATCGTCGCCCCCAATAATCCACCTCGCCGCAATAATGCTCGGCGCGCACTGCAGCAGTTCCAATGTCCGCGCCATGCAGTCGTCATAGTTTTCCTGCCGACCTCCCAACTCGTCATGTGTGTATTTCACTACAAATTGCCCATCCCGGGAGTCCTACTCGTACCCGCTGCGCCTGCTCCAGGGCCTATCGGTCCGCCGCCGCCGCCGCCGCCGCCGCCGCCTCCTCCGCCTCCTCCGCCTCCTCCTCCTCCTACGCCAGGTGGTCTCCTGATGCTCGACAGGTGTTCCGCGTTCCCCGCGCGCTTGCGCACCTCGTCGATGCGTCCTTTGGCCAGGCTAATGGCGGGGACCACCCAGTCGCCGCAGTTGCACCGCATGCCCTGCCAGGCGTACTTACCCACGTTAGTCTTGCATTTGGGGCACTCGAACCGTCCGTCAAGCTTTCCCTGCTCGAGCTCGGGCCTCATCCATGACAGGGGGTCGATAAAGTAGTGCGAGCAGTTCGAGGCGTCCAACCTCTGCTGACCGGCCTCGCTCGTTGAAGCAGCATGACTGTTGATGAACGCCGATGTTGCCAGCGGACGTCTAAAACACCGATCAGCGCTAGTCACTGGCCAACAACCGCCCCGTGAGGAATGAAGATGGACAGGGCTGAGCCCGCCTAGTCGGGTGAAGGTGAAGCATATCTCTGGGCGCGCAGCTGATGCAGCTCTCTACCCGTGGCACGCATGAGCCCGCCTGCGCGAATCGGAGCCGCCAGTCTGCTCTGTCTGTGCGAACATGCCTCGGATCAGTGCTTTGGGGCTGTACCGAAGCGGATCCATCTCGCCTGCTGATGCATGCCGTCTGCTCCAGTCGATGCGACCCTCCCTTCCAAGGAGCGGAGAATGGAGCATGACGGTGAGGAGAAGCGAACGTCGGGGCCAAGGGCTTCGAAAACACAGCCGATAGGGATCGGCAGCACTCGGGCCGCCGTCAATCGTTTGAAAGGGATGATGCGTACCTGCATTTGCGACATCTCAGCTCCAGCTCTGCCTGGGCCTCCTGCACATGCTCGTCCTCGAATCGGATCTTCTCTGCCTCGGGCGCCTGGCCGCAAGCGCGGCTCAGCTCGACCTCGCGCTGGTAGAGCCAGCGCTGGTAGGCCGGCGATTCGTCCACGTTGTCCGCCATTTTCATGTCGTGGTAGATTTGCAACTGCTTCATGAAGCCCTCGTTTGGCTCGCAAATCGGGCGGGCCAAGCGGATTTGCTCGAGGGCCTCAGCCGGCGACATGTGGTACTTGTGCATCAGGTAAGCTATGACCACTGTGGCCGATCGGGACTTGCCCATAGCACTGCAGCGATGTTGGTATGATGAATGAAAACGGTCAAAGTCACGTGCCGAGCACCAACGGCGTGGCCGGCCATTGGCTCCGGAAGCGCGACGAATGCAAGGACGAGCAAAACAAAAAAAAAATGGTGGGAGACGCCACGCGGAGTGCAGACCGTTTCGCCGCCTCCCAGATGACGACGCGGCGGCCGGTGTGTTGCCTTCGACGGAGGAGGCAAACGCGCCAAGCCACAGATCCGAGCAGGGAAAATGTGGGAGATGTGCATAAAAAATTCAGCTGGCCAGGGTTGACTTACCAGTGCACGAGGACGCCACCGCCGCTGTCAAGACCGTCCTGGATGAAACGGTTGGTTTCGGGGAAATGCTCCAGCAGGTTCTCGTCGTCGACGTCGTCGACCTGTACGACACGGTGCGTGTAGGGGCGGAACAGCTCGCTGCCGAGCGGCAGGCGCAGCACCGAGAGCACATGGGTGATTTTCGCCTCGGCCAGGGCCTCGCGGCGGTGCAGGGAGAAGAGGCTGCGCGCGGCTCGGTCAGCTCCAGGCGCGGGGTGGGCGCGGCGGGCGGGCTACGTACCCGCCGATGTAGAGGCTCAGGGCACCGGGCACCTTGTCGAGCAGCGCCATGCCGGGAGACGATGGGTTTGCAGAAGGGAGGGTGGTGCTACCTCGGGTAGCGGGCGGAATTGGCAGGGCAAGCGAGGCGTGGGCGTCTGACAAAGCTGAAACCTCGCAGGGCTAGGGCTGGTGGTGGACGGGTGGGCTCACGGGCTGGAAGCTGGGGAGATGCTACGTCGGCGGCCGTGCGGGCGATCTGTCCGGTGGTGCGGTCGTGCGGTCACGCTGGCGAGGTGGAAGCGGATGTGGCCCTGTGGGTGGATGTGGATGGGCAGGCTCGGCAGGGCGCATAGCCACAGCCCAGCCAGCCCTATCCGTTGCGCCTGCGACGGCCAGGAAAATCCCTCCAGCAGCCGCATGGGGGCCGCGCGCGGAGCCGTCTGGAATGCCGCAACCTCATTCTGCAGCTGCGCTGGCGAGGGCTGGCATCGGCGATCGGCGCTGCAGATTGGGCCTAGGGGATGATCAGAGAGCGCGCTCTCAGCAGCGCTTGAGACATCGGAGCAGTTGCGCGTGGCCTGAGAGTGGAGTATCGCAGTACGAGTGATTGGCATGCAGCGCTGCAGCAGCACCTGCGCCGGTCAGGGACCGTCAGCTCCGCGGGCTGCAGGCCGCCCTGCAACCAGGCGGGCGGGAGCGCTGCACTGCCGACTGCGCGATGATATGATGGGTGCCCCTTTCGTGGCGGGCAGGCGTAGGGCCGAGGCTCGTTTGCGGCCTGGCGCGGGTGCTGGTGGGGGGACGACATGTGCCCGCCGGCCATAAGGCTGAGGCTGGCTGGCGGTTAGGGGGCCCAAGTCGCCCTACGCTGGGACTCGGCGCACGACCTGAGCAAGTAAGCCGCTGCGCCTCCGCCGTCTGTCATAAGGCAGACGGGCAGTGGCAGGGAGCGCGCCGCCGGCCCACTCAGGCTCGCGCTCCATCCATGTCGACTCTTCGCACAGTCCAGCTTTGCAACCGCACTGCACCCTCGCCGCAGCTCGCCCCAAGGTCGCTGGAGCAGCTCCCCCAGCCGCAGCCGTACCGGACGCGCCCAATCACCCGCCCAGGTCCTGCACGCTCCTTCACACGCCCGCGCATGCTGGTGCAACCGCTTGCAATGCAATGATCGCCGCCCAGCTCACTGACGGCTAAGCTCCTGGACTCAGCAGCGGTGGTGCGCCCAAGGTCAGTCTGCCTCTCAGCGCTGGCTCGCCGCTGCCGCCGGCGCACCCTCGTCTTCAGCCTGGCCCAACCACTTACCGCATGCTGTAGGGCTGAGCGTTCCCGGCCGGCACCCGTGCTCCCAGTATCACGACACGATACGCCTCCCCCAGCAGCGCAGCCCCTCGCCTGCCCAGCCAAACCACCTCCACCTCCGCTCCTCTGCTCTTCTCCACCAACCCTCCCCGACAGCTGCTCCTTGCCTCCCGCTCCCCTTCCTTCCCTCCCTCCCTCCCTTGGCAGCCCTGCCTGTGGCGCCCGCACACCGGCCACTCAGCGCCGAAAAGCCCTCAGCAGCTGCCCGCCACTAATCCCCCGACTCAGCTGGTGGCGGCTCCCGCCTCGTCACCCCTAATGGACATGTCGCACGCAACCACGACGCCGGCGATACGAATATATGACTCCGGCACGCACCACTCGCATTTCACCATCCCGCGCCGGTCGTCATCGTATGCCTCCCCGACCGCTCTTCCCATGGCCATTCCCAATGCTCGAGACACTCCGCCGCCGCCCTTGCCTCCGCCGCGTTACATCAGCGAATTGAGCGATGGACAGGATCCCGGGTGGCAGTGGGGCAATGGCCCGAATAGCTCGTCCTTCGGGAAGAATGCCTTTGGCTCGGTGAAGCCGGGCTCCAGCCTCCTGGGCGCCCAGGTGAAACGAGACCAGGCCGTAGAAGAGAGCGAGCGCGGCAACTGGGCTCGCCGAGGTAGCTCGCTCTCGACGGTGAAGCCTCAGGACACCGACATGGCCGCCGACAGCCTGAGTCACCATAGCGACGAGGATCGCCCAGATCTCCCACGCCCGTCCATGGCAAACCACCGGTACGTACCCTTCCTTCTTCTACTCTTTGCGCACACGGCGCCTGCTCCCTGTGCTCGCTGCTGACCGCTTGACACAGCCTCCAGAGCGAGAGGCAACTCGGCCAGCGCTCGCTCGAAGACTCGTCGCAAGCCTACGACAAGCAACTACTATCCAAGATCGGCGGCCCCAACACGCCGAGTCGCGGCCCTGGCACCGGCTTCCTCTCGACGAGCGCCCAGGAAACGTCAACCAGCCCGCACAACACACTCAGCAAACTAAATGGCCAGCTCAAGCCGCTTTCGATGCCAGACCGCCGTCTGAGCTCCGTCGACCTCACTGCATCGAACTGGCCGCCAAGCTCGGGGGCCATCTCGCCCGGCCAGACGGGTTTCCGGAGTCCCATCTACGGACCGGGGTCAGGCGAGAACCCTGCGCAACGCCCCTACGGCAGTGTTTCGGGCCCCAGCGGATACGAAGACCCTCACTCTCACAGGGGCAGCTACGACCACACCGTTTTCTTGGAACCCGATTTCGCCATGGAGGAGAACGGCATGCGGGATCTCAACCTGAACGATCGCAGCCCTGCCGGCTCGGACGAGTATCAACTCAGCACCCACGGCGGCCTGAAGAGGCGCGCGTCCTCGCCGCCCACCGAGGCCAACCGCGAAGACCGCCCCAGCGGCGGCAACGACCTCTACCATCGCCGATCGGCTCAGATGCTGGTCAATCGCAACTCGCCCATCTCGAGATTCCACGCCAATCACGGCTCGGTATCCTCGACCTCTTCCCTCGGACAACGAAACGGATCTCTTGGGTCTTCGTATGGCCTGTCAATCGCCAGCAGCGCGACGAGCTACAACACGGACCGTCTCTCCCCCGGTGCACTTTCGCCATCGATCGACGAATTTGGGCCGACGTCGCCGTACTCGACGGCCAGATCGCTGAACCCGAGCCCACGTGGCTCTTTGTCGAAACCGTCGCACCACCAGCGCGGGTTGTCGGGCGAAGATGCCCTGCAAGCTCGCAAGCTGTCTGCGGACAGCTTGGCACACTCGCGGCAGAACAGCGTTTCGAAGATCCAAGGCCTCTACATTTGCGAGTGCTGCCCCAAGAAGCCGAAGAAGTTTGACAGCGAAGAAGAATTAAGGTACGTGTCACGCGGATTCGGATCAGGCCACCGGGCAGTTTTGTTAACTCCAGCCAGAATGCACGAGATGGAAAAGCAATACACGTGCGCATACTGCCCGAATCGGTTCAAGAACAAGAACGAGGCGGAGCGGCACCAAAACTCTCTTCATCTCCGACGCCACTCGTGGTCGTGCGCGGCGCTATCGGGGGTGCAAGCGGCGTTCCACCCGTCGACTGTGCACCCGACGGTGGCAGACGTATGCGGGTACTGCGGCGAGGAGTTCCCCAACCCCGCGGACTGGGAGGTACGAGCGGAGCACCTGAATCACGTGCACAAGTTCGGTGAATGCAACCAGGCCAAGAAATTCTTCCGCGCCGATCATTTCCGGCAGCATCTCAAACACAGCCACGCTGGCACGAGCGGAAAGTGGACCAACATGCTGGAGAACGCATGTATGAAGGACGAGCCTCCGCCAAAGGAGCGACTGGGATCGGTGGGCTCGCTTCCGGGATCGACCATGGGTCCAGGCGGCACGCTGACTGCAGTAGCCGCGCCCAAGCCCGGCGTCATCAGTGAAGCGCGTGATGAGTCGTGAGCAGGCGTTACAGGACGAGTTTGACTAGCGATTGCTGAGCGAGCATGATTGTCATCCAGCATTTTGGTCGCGGCGTCATTATTAGAACCATTCACATACCACACAGAGGGAGGCGTGGCTCCAAGGGCGGCTTTCTGGCCATCCGGGCACGCGGTTTTGGGTCGTCGGTTTGCAGCACATGTCCGTTTGGCATTGGTGGATAAAAGTACTTATTTCGAGGATTCTCATTGTCGGTCCTCCTCTCGGTGTCTCGCAGCCCGAAGCAGGAGTCTATCTCGTACTTGGTGGTCTTCACGATGTCACGACGGCGTACGTGGGCGGCTTTCGGACTTTTGGGGGACTTTTTCCTTTGTTTCTGATCTGCTTTGCTCTGCATCTCCGACTCACATTGGGCTCGTGTCATGCAGCACGGTCCGGCATGGTACACAGAACAGTCATCACGGTTTGCTCATTTCTCTTGCACATTCGGGAAGGCGGGGGGATTTCTCTTTTGGATGGGATGGAAGCACAGTAATTGGGGGGTGGGGGACGGAGTTGCAAGAGGCAGCGCAGGGTCATGTCCAGGAGCTGCAGGCTGCGCACAGCAGGAGATGGCGCGGTAATTAGCGCCAGATCAAGGGCGCCGGCAGTTTTCCCCGAGAGGAAAAAGCTCAAGGCACACAACGAAGGTTTCTGGCTTCTCTGCCATGCGTCCTGGGCTTGCCGTGACGCGTGATGCGTGACTCGTGAGGGGAGGTAGGTCGCGGAGAGAGGTGGCGGCTAGGGGCCGTGCGGACGCGCAACACTACGGCTAGTGATCTGCTCGGGCTATCCGGAAGCATATTTCAACTCCGCCTGGCGGGCGAAATGAAGGGCGCGGCATGGGTGGCTCGTTCTGCGGGCGACGCTGTGCGGCAGCTGGACCAGGGCGTGTCCCGCGTCCGCGCGGCCACGAGGCAGTGGTTTCGACCGGTTGGAGCCGTTAGTGGCAGTGGTTGTCTGGCGGCGGCGGCGCGGGCTCGGTGCGGCTCTCCGCTTCGCGCACGCTGGCGCGCGCTTCTGAGCACGTTTCGCGCGGCGGCGGCGCATGAAGAGTGTTTGCGGGCAGCCCCTTGATGACGATGGTGGTGATGGATGGCTTCGCTCTTTCCGCCCTAATCCGCCGAGGGCCCGGGGGGCAGCGGCGCTGCAAGCGAGGTGCGAGTCTACATCCAAAACTCGTGCTGACCCACGTATAGTGCGGCCTCCGCGCCATCGCTTTCCCCATCCGCCCAGTGCTCCTCTGCCCAGGCACTGCCTTCTCGACACCACGCCCTTGACCGCGCTGCTCGCGCGTGATGGCGCCGGGCGGCCTCGTCATGCGAGGAGAGGGACTCTAGGGAGCCTCACATCACCACGACCGGTCCGTGCTTACGTCAGTCTGCCTATTTGCATGCCCTGCAACGCCCCCCTCCAGCCCTGCCGCGTGCTTCCTCACTGATGCCCGTCCGTGCCATGTCGCGGGGGTACGTACACCATGAGTCCAGCCTGCTTGCTTGTTTCCTGACGGCTCCATCCTGCGCCTCGAATTTCCCCCCTCTGAGCCAGTCTCGGGCCTTCAGCCCATCCAGAGATCCGCCACGCAGGCTGATTGATCCAAGCCCGCGAGCAGCGTCGAGATCTGGCCAAACACGACTTCTGCCACCTTGAGCTTAGCAAGCCATGTCAGAACTCAGGCGGGCACGGTGGCGGCGCTGCAGGAGCTCGTCGAGACAGGCCTACAGCCGCCACGCCCAGCCAGGCACGACAGCAGGGCTGATGGCTCGTCGTTGCTGCTCGTCCCGCTACTCCCGCTACTCCCGCTACTCCCGCTGCTAGCGCTGCTACCGATTGATGGCTGCCACTTACCACATGCTGACCGCTCAAGTCCGCCGCCGTCTCCACGCCCTTCCATATCATCTGCTCACCCCGGACAAGGACTGATGCGCAGTGCACCGCCTGATAGATGGCGGGCACGCGTCCGGCGTCAAGCCCACCACACGACATCTCCCTGACTGCACGCCCATCGTATCTGAACTCATGGGCCAACGCGGATGCCGGCGCCTACACCCTCGCTCCTCTCGACCGGGCCGACAGCCGGCGTCTTGGAGCATGGCTTGCCCTTCTACGCCGCGCCCGTCACACGTGAAACACAGGGCGCAATTAGGCTAGAGATTAAGCTTTACGAACTTCAGACTCCACTCCTCGACGGTCATGTGTAGCTGACTGCGCCGTCTCTTGTCCCAACGCCTCTCCATCTCACTGGGTGCTCGCTGACGCCGCTAGACACAAGTCGTGAGCCTGTGAATGACAACAACTTCCACGGACAGAAGGTGGGCGGATGGGCCTCTGGCTTGTGCGACGGCGGATCGGGCGCTGTGCATATCACTTACCCCCGTGAGGTAGAGAAACCGTCCACAGCATGATATTGATGCGTTGTGCTCAGGTCCAACCGGCCCGGTGGCTGCATAGTCACCTCGCGCCCTTCGTCTGCGGAGCTGCTGAAAATAGAGACTTCTTCTTGGCAGAATGCCATCATGTCTTTGTAGAGCTTCGACACCAGAAACAGGATATGCCTGGATCTGCGCCTCAAAACCTGGAGAAGCAAGCCGTTTGATCGACGACTAGTGTCCTATTGGATACCTGCTGTCGAGACGTCAGAACCAACCATCATATCCAGAACGTTTGACCCAGCATCCAGCGCTAAGGCGCCGTCAGACGGTTGCCATACGATCTCTTTCCCTGCTGCCCTGCTGTTGATCACCGCCGCTACTGCACACATGGTCCGCTCCTGGCTCTTTCCATGCCTTGACAACTCTCCACGCCGGATCCCTTCCGTCGGTCCCCGCCTGGACCTCCGTATCACATTTTGACCACTGCCCCTTCACGCCCATACAAGTGGATTCAAAAGAAGCCAACACGATGCTGACGCTGACGACTGCTCAATCGCACCGCATCATCGTCCCGCATATGTACAGCCCCGTCCCGCACACAGTCATACTTCTAAAGCGCCCCGCAACGGCATGTGCCTTGCGTTCCAGCTCTGATCCCACAGCACCACCCCTGTTGAACAATTAACCCTGCTTGTCTGGCATCAGCAGCGAGGTCGTCGAAGCATGCGCCACAGCTTATACTTCCATGTCATCCCCCTCCATCGGCCGGTTCTGGATGACCTCCACTCGTGCCCGTCCCGCGCCCGCCGGAGCACGCCCACATCCCGGCTCGCTGCAGGCGGGAGAAGGACCACCGGGTGGGCGAGCCGCCGCGGGAAGGAAGGGTGATGGGCAGCCGGGTCCGGGGTCAGTCGTTCGAGGTTACACGGCCGAGAGGAACAGAAACCGGCTTCGTGCAGAAATTGCGGCGTCCAGAGTGGTCCATTTCTCACACTTCCGACTCGCAACGGCCCCGAGGCCGGATGCGGGCTTCTGGATGGACAGTCCCCCTGGACGCAGGGACGGTACCGTGGCGCTTTTCGGCCCCCATCCACCCTACCTCCCGTCGGCCTTGCCGATTCAACCACCTCCAACCACTTCGAGATTTTTCTTATAAGGGCCCTGGTTTTCGCTGCGGGTCCTTCCCGATCAACTCAGGCTCGGAGGTTACCGAAATTCAACGAGGGCGATGATCGATGCTAGCGCGGGATGTGGTCGAGCCTGTGCCGTGGGTAGGGCGGGGAAGGGCTGAAGCAGCGGCCATTAGTGATGCCGGTCTATCTTTAAGACCATGTAGTAAGCTCTCACCGCCAGACCGTACGTACCCCCACCGACCGAGGAGCAGCAAATCCGCGACGGGAGGGCAGGTGGCTTTCTGTCCATCGCGCTAAGCAATTACCTGCTTCTGCACCACTGACAGATGTCGTATGTATGTCATTCGTCGATGACGATAGAAGCTTGGCGGTCGTGAGGCTGCCTGAAATTTACCTTCACCATCCGCTGTAGTCGTCTGGTCCGTTCGTCTCGGCGAGTGAGCAGCGACCAGATCCTGGTATTTCTCGTGTCTGCAGCACAGCCTGGCCTTTGCCTCCGCTTTTCTTTTTGCTCCCTCACATGGCCTCTATCATACTTTGCTATAGGACGCACACAGCACTCTTCCCGCGCCGATTACGCGTTCAAAGCTGCACATGCCCGGCTTCTGTCGTACCATACGTCCAATCCGGGAAATTGTAAGGCTGCTGCCCTACGAAGGAGCTGCCAAGCCGGGGTTTTCGTGGCGCGTATGTGGTCTTATACACATGTGTGTACGTACACCTGCACTATCTACATCGAGAAGTAGTAGAAATCCTCCGCACAGATATGCGACTTTGCGCAACACCAACCGACCGACCGATAAGAGTCAGATTTATCTCCATTACTGTCGCCGATCGCAATCCTTCTTTATTCCCCGCTCGCATAAACCCGCGATCTTTTTTTTAAAAGTTGGTTTTCCTTGGCAGCAGAGGAAAGACTGTTTGAACCACCAGAAGCAGCGCTACCGTCATACATTATCTACAATGCCCTATCTCTCCGTCTTATGGCTTACTACCATATTGAGACTTAGCTTTTGTCCAGCCCCGAGGCCTGTTGTCGGTACGTATTCATACACATACACACAAGCATTACGTATGCATAGAGCAAAACGCCAAGAACGGAACCAAAAAGGCGCCAGGTACGAAAGGAAAAGATCTCGTCTTCACCCCCCGGAACGTAGCCTTCCCGCGGGGGCCGGCAAAGAAAGATCGCTCCCACCCTGTCTCTCAGCCCTGCAGCGCAGCAAACCTGGGGGCCAGGCCCAGCCAACCGGACCGGGGACCATGACGATGACAATGATGGTGAGAGGTCAAGCAGGCTTTGCATGGCATGGCATGGTATGTATGTACGTAACCCTTTCCGGGCGCGGAGCTCCCCTCAACCAATAGCTCACTTATCTCTGATATCCCCATCTTTTTTTTTTCTCTTTCCCTTTTTTCTTTGGCTTCTCGGCCAATCAAGCGAAGAAATCTTTTTTTCCCTTCTCGCTTTTCTTCTCTCTTTCGTTCCCTTGTCGAGTCGCTCCTCCCCCACCCACCGCCGCGCATACCCGCCCGTCCGCTCTACTAGTTCCTTCGACCCGGTGGCCCCCATTTTCCCGATGTGTCCGCGCTACGATCTCTGTGGGACGTCTCCGATTGTCTTGCGTCACCGGCGCTGTCCCCCGATCTGACGAGCCCTACGGATATTATAGCATGCATGGCTTATAGTCGCGCAGTGCGTACGATGCGGGTGTTCGTCGCCCGATAGGAGAAAAGGGGATGTCGGTTGTTTGTGCGCAGTTCTTACCTTGTTGCTGCTCAACGAGGAAGAATACTTTGCTTCGCTCCATCTCTCCGTCTCTCTACTTTTTTCTTCTTAATGGTTTACGAGGAGCGGGGAAACTCGATACTTGATCCCTCTTAGAGAAGAAAACCGCCCTTGCGGAGAAGACGGCTGCGCTTTAGAGCCGCGAGCCTGTGTTTTTCTTTTTTTTTTTTCCTTTGTACCTTTCAACTGATAGTACCTTCGTGGTTGTACTACGAAGTTTTACTTTTTTTTTTTCTGCGAGACGTCCCTCGCTCTCTGCTTTGACAAGCCACGGTGAAGCTTTGAGCTTCCGATGAAGAAAACAGGTCGAAGCTTTTCCATTTTCGCCGCCATATCGATTCGCTTTACCATCCCCCTACATGACATAGTGCATTTAGAAGGTGATTTAGACTACATTAAGCTATCTCTCTCTCTCTCTCTCTCTCTCTCTCTCTCTTTCTCTATCCTCGTTTCGCGGATAGTGAGTGTCTATTTCTAGGGAAAACGCTCTTCGCATAAAGAGATATAGTAAAGTGTGTACTATGTGGCCGTTTTAGATAATCTCAGCTACTTATCAAGATAAGGATAGATGGTAGGGGCGTTCCAGTAACTCGTACCTCAATAAATCACTTTTCTTAATACGACGTTAATCCAAATATAACAAATTATAAGCTTTTCGTGAACTTAAAGAATGACTCTTATATTTCTAATAAGAAGAGTGTACTTTATCAGGCTCTGTTGACGTACAGTCCAGATAGAAAAGCTTAAACCTTATCTCTAGCCACATGTCAGAGAAATCCCCACAACCAAACCAAAGAACCGTAACAGACCAAACCCCAACAACAATCAAAAAAAAAGAGAGAAAAGGGAATCAAAGGGACGAGAGCGGCGTGAGGAAGAAACCATTAACAGCTAACAGGACGAAAAAAAAAAACAGAAAAGACCACACCCACACAACACTACACGCACCTCTACAGCGCTTTTCCAACTCGGACCAGTCCTTTACAAATAGCCACCTGCAAGCCAAGCCAAGAATGGTACTAGTGATACGGACACTGCAGCAAACCACACACTTGACTGCACTACAATACCCGCATACCCGCTCTTCCGGCAACGCGCCACCCCCCCTGCGGCTTTGCTACATGTTACCCACTCGTCTACCTTCTCTTTTCCATTCTACGTTTGGCAACAATGTGCTACTCGCGTTGTCGAGGCACGATTTCTCTTTTTCTTTCCCCTTTTAGGCAATATTTAGCAAAGGAAGGAAAAAGAAAAAAAACCCCACACATATATCAATTTATGTACACATCATGGGTGCGTGCGTGGCGTACACAAACTTCACACAAGAAGACATCCGAGGCTGATTCGACGGGCACCGAGATTATTGGATGGCAGGCAGGGAGAAGGGAGGGGGGGAAAGTTTGTGACGATGATGATGACGAGCATGGGGTGTCATGAGACCGAAAGTAGAGTCATGTCCGGGGCTTCGTGGCGGCTGGGTGCTGCCCCTAAGATGGGTGTGTGTGGGTGTGTGTGGTGGAGATGCGTACGTATGTACAACACGTACATGCGCGCATGTTGCCGAGTGCAGTTGCACGCATTGTTCCCTTTTTACCGGGTAGCCGGTTACGAGCCAAAGGTGGAGACGTGGAAAAAAGCGCAGGAATTGCGCGGGCGGGCGGTATGTTGCTCTCGATCGGCAAGCGCGAGAGGAAGTACGGAAGAGGAAAAAGCTAAGGTATTCCCGCCGCGCCGGCAGCCAATCGGAGTTATACTGTCGTCCCATGTCGTAGAGCTTCCTTCATCTAAATGAGCACCCCTGCTGTCGAGGCAGAACTTCCGCTGCGGGGAGATGCTGCAGATGCAGGAGTTTTGTTGTGAGTACAGAGGCGGTACCATGCAACGAGAAATCCCCAAACGTCCCGTGTGTTAGCGTGTTAATGGGAAATCACCATGCATGAGAGGTTGATACGAGTCACGGAAGGATTCCCAAATCGTCGAGTTACAGCAACATGATGTGGAGCCGGCCAGCACGGTAAGCACAGGAAAACGAGCTAGGTGCATGCGTGGGTTGCGTGGGGGGATAATCAAGAAGTCTTGGACGGGCGCCAAGAG
The DNA here is from genome assembly GCF_001883845.1 of Diplodia corticola. Classification (NCBI taxonomy): domain Eukaryota; kingdom Fungi; phylum Ascomycota; class Dothideomycetes; order Botryosphaeriales; family Botryosphaeriaceae; genus Diplodia; species Diplodia corticola. The sequence continues at coordinate 207,067 of NW_017971532.1, forward strand.
CTGCGTGATGCTGGTCTAAACCAGAAAGCGTGCAACTTGCGTGGTAGCATGTCTGGGGGGTGGGAAAAGCAAAAGCTGGTGTTCAGTGACGGAATGGCGGTCGGAAGTCGGGAGTGACCAATAAAGACGACAGAAATTTTTGGGCAAAGAGTGGTAGCAGTTCGGAAAGGCGGGAGCAATTCATGGCTGGCTGCAGACAGGCCGAGGCCGCGGTCTAGCGCGCGATCCAGGCTTGCAATACCTGCGGGGTTGTTGCAGCGTGGGAGGGCGTGGATTCGTGGGACAGATCAGCGGGCTGGCACAGGGCTGAAGATCTTCTGGGATTGCCATTTCGTGAGTAAGCAAAGGTGGAGAATTGGTGATCATAGGTCGAATTCGCTATGGCCTGGGGATGCCCCATCCTTGCGGTGGCCTTGTCGCTGGCGCGGACCGCGGCGCTGGCCTTGTCACAATCCTTCGAGCGGGAGGGCGGACTGGCTGGCATTTGGGCTCGATGGCGGGCGCACAGGCGGAGCAGACGCCATAGAGGTGTTGTGAACCCTGCCGTCAGCAGCGCGCCTCGTGTCACTAGCTAAGTGCTGACTGCATCTCACACCTCACTAGAACGTCCTAGGGCTTAGCGACATCGGACAGGATGTGCGCCAGACATCGACTAACGCCCAGCGCGCAACGGATTTGGATGTTTGCGACGAGTCAGCCGGGTATCATGGAGCACAATGGAGCTGGGCGATGCTGCAACATGGACGCTGTGCGGCTGGCCGAGATTTGCGCTGCCACGCCGCCCTCACAGATCGCCCTTGGGGACCGATGGGAACGTGGCCGGATTCGCAAGTCTGTCTTTGTTTCTCCGAGCAGCTTCTGCGTCACGGATCCGCCTGATGCGCATCTGGTGGAAATTCCTGTAAGAGTGTTAGTCATGCTTTGGGCTGACAACAACAGCCTTATCGAAACGCCTTTCAGCCAACGGTTGCACGAGTGGCGTCGTGCTCCACAGAACAGTGTACATGGAGTAGTGCGGCCGGGCCCCATGCGAATGCATATCTAGCATGACTCGAAGGTGGTGAAAAGGACATTTCGCAGCCATCGCGAAACCGAGCGGAAGGCACCGCTCCGGACGGGTAGGCCAGAGTCGGGAAGGCGCAAGGCCGCATGGATGCTCCCGCACGGTAAAGATGTGCATTGTGCATTTCGGCAGATTGGGAGGGGTTGGGGGTGGCTCGGTCAAGTGACGGAGCGTGTACGTACTTGTGGAGGGTGAAAATGCGCGGGCCATCATCAGCCTTGGTCTGGTCTGGGTTGGAAAGAGCTTGGATCTGGCCGAGGTCAGGCACGCACGAGGCAGGCTACGGTGTGGGCAGACGGCTGACCTTGTCGTCTCGTTCTTTCTCGTCCTTCTTGTCTTCTTCGGCCTCGTCCTTCTTATCCTCCTTGTCCTTCTCCTTGTCCTTGCCCTTCTCAGCCTCTTTCTCCTTGCGACGCTCCTTTTTCCGACGCTGCTTCTCCTCGTACTCGTCCTTGACCTTCTTGATCTCGAGGTCCATCTCCTCTTTCTTCTTCTTGTCGGCCAGAGCTGCGGCTTCGTCGGCATCGGGCTCACAGAAACCGCGATCCTTCAAGTGGCCGGGGCATATGTAGAAGAAGTCCTTGCACGCTTCAGCTTGAGGCCGGCGGGAAGTGGATTGGCGGCGCGCTGACCTTGTTGTCCGGGGTGATCAGCACGCTGGACGACGGCTTGAAGCAGATCCAGCAAGCTCTGGCCTGGGCATCAGCCACGCGGCGGTGGTGCCAGTGGTTCTGCAGGGTGGCCATGGTGCTCTGGGAGCCGCGGGCGCTGTCGGGGAGCGGAAGGAAGGGAGAGATCGGGAGAGACGGCGTGGGTGCGTCACCGGGGAGCTTGAGCTCGGGGCGCTCGGCTAAACAGCGGAGAGCGCTATCGATAAGACAATATTCCATTGCGAAGTCGGTGATTCGCGCACAGAGCCTGTGCTCATTCCCCGCCGAGCACCAGTTGACTCACAACAAAGCTACTTTTCTCCAGTCTCGGCCGTGAAATTTGTCGGGCCCTCTCAATTGCGCCTCCTCCCCACCGCTCTCCTGCCGTCTGCCCGCCATGGCCGACAACAAGCCCAGCAAGACGATGCTCTGGGGCGGCCGCTTCACAGGTAACCCACCATTGGCACCGATAAACCTTCCGTCCGCGTCCTGATCAACCCCAACAGGCGGCCTTGACCCGCTGATGGTCGCCTACAACGAGTCCATCTACTACGACCGCAACTTCTACGCCCAGGACATTGCCGGCTCTATAGCCTATGCCCGCCAGAACACCAAGCTGGGCATCCTGACCGACGACGAGTTCCAGGCCATTGAGACGGGCTTCCAGCAGGTCAAGCAGGAGTGGGAGAGCGGCGCCTTCGACATCAAGCCCGGCGTCGATGAGGACATCCACACCGCCAACGAGCGCCGTCTGGGCGAGATCATTGGCACCAACATTGCCGGCAAGCTCCACACCGGCCGCAGCCGCAACGACCAGGTCGCTACCGACATCCGCATGTGGCTGCGCGACAAGCTGCGCGAGATTGAGGGCTTCCTCGTCGACTTCCTCAACGTCGTCTCTGCCCGCGCCGAGAAGGAGCTCGACCCCGTCATGCCCGGCTACACCCACCTGCAGCGAGCCCAGCCCATCCGCTGGAGCCACTGGATGCTCAGCTACGGCCTCGCCTTCGCCACCGACCTCCAGCGCCTGCGCGAGACGATCCGCCGCGTCAACCGCTGCCCGCTCGGCTGCGGCGCCCTGGCCGGCAACCCCTTCGGCATCGACCGCGACGCTCTGGCCAAGGAGCTCGGCTTCGACGAGGTCCTGTATAACAGCATGGCCGGCGTCGCCGACCGCGACTTTGCCCTCGAGGCCATGCAGTGGGGCAGCACCCTGATGCTGCACATGAGCCGCTGGGCCGAGGACCTGATCATCTACAGCAGCGCCGAGTTCGGCTTCGTCAAGCTGGCCGACGCCTACAGCACCGGCAGCTCGCTGATGCCGCAGAAGAAGAACCCGGACAGCCTCGAGCTGCTGCGCGGCAAGTCGGGCCGCGCCTTTGGCCAGATGGCCGGCCTCATGATGACCATCAAGGGCATCCCCTCGACCTACAACAAGGACCTGCAGGAGAGCGTCGAGCCCCTGCTCGACCACGTCAAGACGGTTGCCGACAGCATCCAGATCGCCACAGGCGTCATCTCCACCCTCGACATTGTCCCCGAGAAGATGCGCGCCGCTCTGACCCCTGACATGCTTGCCACCGATCTTGCCGATTACCTCGTCCGCAAGGGCGTTCCCTTCCGTGAGACCCACCACATCTCCGGCCGTGTCGTCGCCCTTGCCGAGAAGGAAGGCATCCCCATGGATCAGCTCTCTTTCGAGCAGCTGCAGGCCGTTGACGCTCGCTTTGAGCGTGACATTGTGGAGTCTTTCGACTACGAGAAGAGCGTCGAGATGCGTGCCACTAAAGGCGGTACGAGCAGGTCTTCGGTCTTGGACCAGATCGCAAACATCAAGAAGATGATTGAGGGTAACTAACCTTTTTTTATTTCCCGTTTCCCGGCCTTCGGGAGGGCTCCGTGTATTTATGTGTTTTATGTTGGGATGCTATCATGATTGGCAGCCATATTTCTTGAGTAAAGTTCAATGGCGTAGGTAAAATGAAAAAAGAGAAGAGGTTCGGCCGGCAAAAGAGCCAGGCAAATTTATCGGATAGAATTTATGAGCATTGTTGCTCTCTTTACCGCTGTCAGTGTGGTTGCTTAAGAACAAAGTGGTAGTTTAATCAAATGTCCGGACATAAACGTGGGTAATGAATGTAGACAAACTCGTCCACATATTGGATCCAACTACCCACATATTGAGAGGGCGGCGTCCTGGACGGTTTCGTTAGGGTGGTAACAATAATGATCATCCGTACAATCAGCTGAGCGTAAACATTATGGTCGGCACGCTCACGGTAGCTTATTTTGGCGAAGAGGATGGTGAGAGGAACCCAGCCACCACCACCACCAACGTTCAGCTCGAGGCGCAGCCCCCACGTCTGATTGGCCCATCATACCACACAACCAGGCGCGCTTACCGCATCAGTAGTAACAACGCCTGTGCCGGCTGGTCTGGGCAAACCCCCGGCCTGAAAATAGAGTCAACCCAACCAAGGGTGCGCGGAACATGGAACATTCACTCACAGCCTTAAAAGGTACAAAAGTTGTTCCCTCTGCACGCACCAATTCATCGGAGCAGCATCCCCACAACAATCTCGCTCTACCATCACTTTGAATGTCGTCTTGATGATTTCCTCTTTCGTCTGCGCGTTGCTCGACTACATCAACACTGCCAAGAGCCAGCTGAGACGACAACACTACAAATCCGGAACTTCGCTCAGACGGCCAGATCGGTACCACGCTATGCGATTGGGTTCGTCCTGGGCTATCAAGTTTGCACTATAAGAGCGCTTCAGATCAATTTCCACCTCGAGCAAAAGGAGAAGAGAGAGGAGGAGCAAGAAAGCGGTTACTCGTAACGAGGTCGAAAGCGGGAAGACACGATTTCCGGAAATGGAGACTACAAGTCGGTCATCATCGACAACTCTTCAGCTCCCCAAAGCTGCTGTCAAATGGTATGCATGCCCTTGCCGTTTCCCTTTTCACTCTCCCTCACCGTCATTGTTCGCCATACCTAGAGTGAATAGAGCATTCGTATCTTGCTAAAGGAAAACACACTCACGCTGACGTTTATTATAGGGTCCTCCGAATAGCGAGCACCGCTCCTTCAGCTTCCATCCTGGCTGCTTCTGCGCCCGGGCTCATGCACCCGGACGATGTACCCGCGACACCGACAATTTCTGACATTGATGTTTGCGGCTATGGGCGTTGGGACGTGTACAGATGATTCGTGCATTTTGGCGAAGGCGTTCAGGGAATTAGATACTACTTGGGAAATGTGCACGGCGAAATAAGGGTCTAAAGCCTTTGGGAGAGGATAAGCAGGTGTTTTTTGCTTTTTTGGGAGGGAGCAAATGGGAAAGGCTTCCAGCCGGAGACTAGGCGTTTGATACTAGCTGTTTGGTTTTTTTTTTGTTCGTGTCCCACCGTCGCTTCATTGCTCCGGGCGAGGATGCGTTTGGCTTAGACCCGGGAGTAATGATCGACTTCATTTTCTGAAGGCAAAGAACATCGTAAAACTGTTCCAAGCATACTCAAAGCACTGAATGAGCATTTCCCTGAGAAATAAAACGACTTGGACACTTTGGGGTCTCTCATTAGCCAGTCCAGCAGTCAGAGCGTGCTTTCCATGTGTACTTTGACAAAAGTTGCGAGCGGAGAACCACAATACGCCTATCCAGTCAAATCGCTCCAAATACAAAAAGGGGAACCGGACTCAGTGGCCATGGCTCATGAGTTGTCGGCTGAAAATGCAAAGAAAAAGAGAAGAAAGGCACAAACTCGGTTTCCGGTGCTACAAGATAAGGTAACCAACTCCATCATCGACCGAATAGAGAAGCGGCGCCAGTAGTGCAGTCTGACGTCGCAACCTCCCTGGACGGTCACCAGATCCTTTTTTAGATCTACAGGCTGCACCCTTGAAGCCCTGAAGAAGATCTACGCCCCCAGAAAACAAACGTCCGCGCGTTAATGCGTCCCGAGCCTTAAATCCGGGACCGGGAGGTGGCGGACGTTGTCGGCGTTCCGACGGCGCATGTGCGACAACGCCCCTCCCCTCCCCCTTGCGTGATCTACAACAGTGCGTCGTCCTTCCCGGCCGCGGCTTACGCGTACACGCAAAACCCAGCCAATCTATGTGGGGCGGGTGTGTTACATGGGAGGTATGCTTGAAGGGTATGCTTAAATCAATCACGGTCGTAGTCGCGAAAAGTGTCAGTGGCTGTGTTTTCGGTTTGTTGTGATAAAAGTTCACTGACTCGTGGGTAGTCAGTTGTTGATGTTGATGCGAGTGTTGGAAATATCACGTGTTCCACGAGGGGAGCTGAAGTAAGTGACCGGGTGTAAATTGTAAGAAACGAATCGTTGGAATATGGGCAGCTGAAGAGTCCATCTGGACGTCAGTGCTAAGGATTGGATTGTTGGTATATGGGTAGTTGAAGCAACTGGCTGGATATAAATATTGAGCGAGTGTTTTCTACCACGTGGGTTGCTGAAGAAGACGTCTTGATATAGTTGTTAGGAAATTCACTGTTAGCAGGTGGGTAGTTGAAGCATGCAAGTGCTGAGGAAATGATTCGTGGCAGTCGAAGCCAGTATCTCGACGCAAGTTTCAAGGAATGCAGTACTACCAAGCGTGGGTCTTGATCAGGATATGTGTAAGACTGTCCCAACGATTCAGTTCCTAGCGTTCACGCAATTCGAAGCTCAAGAGAGAAGGTTTTAGGCCATTCGTAAACATAAATTCAAATATTTACGCGAAGAGCATCAGTCCCAACATTCTATCAAAGATTTTATATACAAGAAGATTCCAATAAAAGTTGGTACGCGTTCCTCACCGTAGGCATTCCACAGGAAGCCAAGGAGTCGCAGTGGTTTTTGGTTGTAAAGAGTGACATGTGCCAAACATGTAAGATCACACTAGGCTCAGCCAAGTGGAGAAGTAGTGGTGCAAGCACCAATTTAAGCAACGATGCCAATGCCGTACTTGGCAGCAGCAACACCACTGGCAGAGCTGGCCGTAGCAACGTTCTTGCCGCTGAAGCTAGAAAGGACAGAGCTGTCGGTGCCAGCAAGAGTACCAGAGCTGCCGAAAGCGTTGGCCTGGCAAGAGTGACCAAGATAGGTGGAGCAAGTGCTCTGAACCGAAGTGGGAGCATAAACCTTGCCCTTGTTCTCAAGAAGAGGAGTGACGACGTTCTGGAAAACGTTGCCCTCAATGACGGCGTTGGAGCTGGTGGAACCCATGTCGAAAGCGTGGCCCGAGTTGGCGTACCAGTAGTTGTTGACGGCGTGGAGGAGGGTGTTGCCGCCGACCTTGGGCGAGCGGCCAGAGGTGTGGTGGATGTAGTTGCCCTTGAAGGTGACCATGTCGGAGGAACCGGTGAAGTAGAGCGCCCAGTAGTGGTGCGCATCGCACGTAGCTGAGTAGTCCGTGTGGCCGTCAAACTCCGAGCTTGAGATCGAAACACGCGTGTTTGCTCCGTTGCCCAGGACGACGAACTGACGTCCGATGGAGCTCACCTTCACGTGATCAATCTAAAAAGGAGTCAATACAGCGTTCAGGAAGACGTAGGGAAGGATGATGAACTTACCCAGATCATGTCAGTGCCATCAAGGGTGAGAGCATCACCACCGAAGATGTACTGGGGGTTGAGGTCGGTGATGTGGATGTTCTGGATGATGACGTTCTTGACGCCGGCCATGCGCAGACCCTTGCCGCGGATGACACCCTTGGAGCCAACACCAATGATGGACTTGTTGTTGCCGACCTTGATGCCCTCGACACCGGCAGTGTCGTAGGTGACGGAGATGGAGGTCGAGCCGGTGCCGGCGTTGCCGTTGTCGCACCAGCTGGCGTGGTTGATGGCGTCCTGGCCACCGTTGCCAGGGCACTTGTTGGAGGCCGGGCGGCAGCCGGTCTCGGTGGTGGTGCCCTCGGAGCCGATGTAGTTGAACTCCTTGTTGAGGACGATGACGCGGGCGGACGAGTCGGTCAGGTAGCTGGTCAGCTCGGCGACGGTCGAGGGGTAGACGGGGGTTGCAGAGCCGCCACCAGTGACGCCCTTAGCAAAACCCTCGGCAGCACCGACGACGCCGACCGCAGCGGCCTGGTGGGCCATGGCGAAGGCCGTGGCGAGAACAGTGAACTTCATGTTGGCAAGTGATTGATGAACGAATGTAGGTTGCAATGCAAAAGAATGGAAGGGATTGATGGACTGGAGAGGTATTGATGTGCAAGGCGCCCAGATCTTATATACAAGCTCAGCCGGCCGTAGGGTGGAGCGAAACAATGGGCTGGTCGGCTGTGGGAGCAGCCATCACAGCAGGAGCAGTCAAGCTTCGACAGTGAAGCTTGGACGGCGGTTGAGGACTCTGGGCACATCAATCTCCGGGCGCCAGCCGCGACAACAGCAGCCGACCACGGGAGAAATGCCAGATGGGCCCACCCAGCCGTCTTGGCAGCCCTTTGCAATAGCCTCCTCCAGCCGGCTGCGCGCATGATGGGGTTTTGATATGTTTGATCTCGGTGGGGCGCGCCCTCTAGCGCGTTTCCACCAATGAAGACGGCCCTCTGCCTGCCAGGCCGTCCCCCTATCGCGCCGAATCCACCAGCAGGCAATGCTGGACCTGGCTCGGAAATATTTCCCGCGTGTTGGAGGAAGGGGGGAGAGCGGGGAGAGCGGCCAGCTCCACGGCCCTCGTCGGCTGTGGCAGGCCGGCAAAACGAAGGCACGACGCAGCGAGACAACGGCAGCCCAAACAACGGCTGCAAACGAAACGGAAACATATGGGGCTTGCATCTGCGACACCTCCAGGCTTGGCAATCGGCAAACCGGCGCAGAGGCGGCCGTCTCGGCCGTGATTGGGACTACGTGCGGCACCATGGTCGGCAGCCAGGCTGCGAAGGCGAGAGCAGCAGCTTTTCGAAGGGAGCCGAGCAAGTGTTGGCGAGATGGAGGACTGGACAGCCCCCTGCCTTGACCGCCGGGGCCATTCCGGACCACGGCCTGCCCGAAGTGGGGCGTTAAGCGAAGGTCGCTTCCAGGTGAAACGACTCATCCTAGCGGCGCATCATCTCATCACTACCGCCGTGCCGCTCTCGCCCGCTCCAACTCCGCCGCCATGCACCAGCGTCCCGCCATGCCGCCGAGCGTTTCCAGAAGGCCCTACCGATACAATGCCAGCCCACCATGCATTCGGTTCGGCCGTAAAGAAACGGATGCCCCTCCTCCTCCAACACCACGACAGCCAACTCTCGCTGTACTACCCACACGTACGTCGCTCGATAGTCCCCACTGCTAGCTCTACCAAGCCTCGCCGTGCCAAGCCGTGGAGATTGCTTGTTGATGAGGCTGCGGCGGACGCGATAAGCCTCGACAGGCGCCAACCCTGCCCGGCCGCTCAGAATCACTATACAGCCCGGCCTCCAGGACCGCCTGACCAAAGCTGAATCTCCGTGAATTTTCCGCTGAGAGAAGAGGCCGTCGCCGTCGCCATCGCCACCGCCACCGCCTCACCTACCAGCTCGCGGGCCAGCTTCCACCAGCACAGCACTCGCACCGTAGATGAAAACTTGTGGGTACCCCAACTCATTCCCATTCTCCTTCTCCTTCTCGAACACTGCCAGGCTGCCAGGCTGCCACGCGCGCCAACTTCCGAACGGATGCGCCCCGCCTCCGTCCCTGTCGGAATATCCGAGCAGATGGGTCTTACCCTGCGTAGGATCCATCGTCCTTGGCCCTTTTTTTTTTTTTTTGGCCAGCGAGTCACGGTGGCGGTGTCGGCGATGGGGTCGGTCGGGTACAGAGGTGGGTGTTTCGCCCACTTTCCAAGCCCCCTCTCTCACTCTCTCTCTCTCTCTCTCTCTCCCCCCCCCCCCCTATTCTTTTCCAGAAGTCAGCTGGCAAGTACCCTTCCTTCATCAATGGATCAAGCATGACGAAGGAAATGCCGCCCGCCCGCCCAGCGCCCCGGCAAAAAAAAAAAATCGTGGGCTTGGGCTGGGGCTGCTACGTACCTACCGTAGGTACCGCCGACCAGGCCCCCGCACGGCCCCCAAATTAAGCCCAGCAGCCCACTTCCCCTTTCGGAAGAAAGCACCCTCCACTCATCCAAGCCACCCCCGCGCCGCCGCCGCCTAAACTCCGAAGAAAGTTCCGGCCCGGTACGGGCGGCGGTCAACCCTAATTCCCGTCGTCGTTCGCGGCGATTCATGAGAGAGGCCGTCGAGTCCTACCTAGGTCGGCGATTTAGGGTGTCTGTGTTGTGTTTGTGTTTGTGTGTGTGTGTGTTTTTGTTTGTTTGTTCGTTTGTTCAGCCTGAATTGTCAGGTGAGAAGAAGACACACCACGCCGCCGCGTCACCTGGACGCCACGAACAAAACGGAAACGCCCTTTCGATATAGTGCGGTGGCCGCCTCGACCTCTTCGTTCGGCGCCCGGCATGAGATGGGTGTATCGGCCATGACTCTCTCTATCTCTCTGTCCAACGTCTACGGGCGATATGCAGGGATCAAGGGTAAAGCAGCCAGCCCGTCCACACACACACCCAAGGTACGGAGAATTTGTGTATTTGCATTTGTATTGGTGGGCGGCGGGCTAGGCGGCGGCTCGGCGGCTGGGTGGCCGTGTCCCGACGTGTGCCTGAGCCCAGCCCAGCCCAGCCCACCACCGGCCCCTGTACGGAAGGGCGAGTGATGAGATTAAAACTACGATATGTTCCTGTTGCATTGTTCCTTCCCGCGTTGAATACGAACGGATATATAAATCCTCCGCCTCGTGGGTTCAACCGTCATGGCTGTGCCGTGGCGGGATGCGAGTACCATGACTCGTGGCGAAACAACAACGGTCTCTTTCTGTGAACACTCAACCTGCCGACCCCGTATCTGGGCCCATCTATCTGGGTGGCCTTGAATGTCCTGGTTCCGCCTCTCTCAACCGACCTCCATATGCAACTGTGACCATTAATCGCGGGCAAAATGATTGTTTGGCAGGCAAGTGTCCTCCCTCTGTGTCTCTCCCCCCCTCTCTCTCCCCTCCTTTCTCCCTCCACAAAAAGCAAGAGCACTGCCTCCATCATTCACAAGTGATAGTGCAAGTGGTAGAAGCGCAGAAAGAATGATTCGTCAATTGACAACAACCTACCGAATGACAGTTTTAATGCGACAACCTACGAAACGACCGTTCTCGTAACAATGGTTCCCAAAACTGAATCCTTTCCATCTCCATCACTGCTGTTCCATGCCATCATCAAAACTGAACCAGTCCGACATATTCCGCTCACCATCCAGCATGTTTAACCTATGATCATATCTGCCATGACGGCAACGGCAACGCCCAGCCAAAAAGAAGCCTTTGCCATGTCCCAAACCGAGATTTTTATTACCACTCCGGTGAAATGTCTCATTTGTGTTTCCTTTGCTGGTGTTTCCTTTGCTGGTGTTTCCTTTGCTGGTGTTTCCTCTGCTGGTGTTTCCTCTGCCGGTGTTTCCTCTGCTGGTGTTCTTTGGACGCGTGTTTCTGAACGACTTGGATGACCTTTGAAAAGGCCTGTGTAGTCCAGACGAGGAATCGCTAATACTGCCTCGGCGAAGCCCCTGACCGGGTCTTTTGCCCGTTTCGAAGTCTCAGGCAGCGGCTCGACCAATGTCTCCGGCTTGCAGTCAGGCACAGGGCCCATGTCCGGCTCTCCGGTTTCGAGACAATCCCAATCGACCAGAACCCCATCGTCATCGCAAAGAGCCATCCAATCAACACCGGACCAGCAAACATCAGAGTCGCAGCTTGCCTGAGCCTGGACGGCCTTGGAGTGGTTTCTGGCGATCACCGCGCAGGTAATGACGAGCAACAGAAATAACCGGGCTGACTTCCACCTGCGAAATCCTCTTCGTCGGTTCCCTTGCGAATACAGCGGTTCGTGTACGGTTAGCGGATACATGGCAGAATTCTCATCATGAGCCTCCGCGCCATGTTGTGATCGAGGTGCCGGGGGGATATCAGGAATTCTATCATCGGCCTCCGCGCTGTCTTCTGATGTGGCTTGCGAGGAGTCTCCAGATGACCCAGAACGGGCCTCCGTGCCACCTTCTGATGTGGCTTGCGAGGAGTCTCCAGATGACCCAGAATGGGCCTCCGTGTCACCTTGTGGTATGGCTTGCGAGGGGTTTCCAGATGGCCCAGCATGGGCCTCCGCGCCATCTTGTGATGCAGCCAGCCAAGTATCTTCACGAAGCTCGTACATATGAGCGGGGCTGTACTGCTGCGACGGAGTTTGTTGAGAGGATCCGCCATGGGCTGCGTCAAGGTGTTCGGTATGGTCCGTTTCCATGCTGTTGGCGTCCTGTGGAGGCAAGTCGGCTCTTGCGTTGTTGCTGTGGTATAGCGGATGAGGCTCAGAATCAAAGTGCTCTGGTGAGTCGAGTTGATTGGGAAGGCTCATGTGGTAGTGACGGTTAATCGGCTGGGGGTGTTGGATAGGATGGGCGACTCCGACCCTGTTGGTGAGCTGTTCAGGAGGAGAGCCGGTCTCGGCCCTGTTACTGTGGTGTTCAGGATCTGGCACACCATTGTATTGTGGCGAGGCACCTTCACTGTGTTGTGGCGAGGCACCTTCACTGTGTTGTGGCGGGGAACCTTCATTGTGTTGTGGCGGAGCACCTTCATTGGCGCGCTGCTGTGCTTCGAGTATATGCCCAATTTCTTGCAGCATAACACCTTGATTGACGGGCTGCTGTGTTCCGAATACATGCACAACGCCTTGTAGCGTAAAACCTTGATTGACGTGCTGCGGTGCTCTGAACACTTTCACAACGAATTGTAGCGTAGAACCTCCAACGTGTTGTGGCGGGGGAACTTCATTGGCGTGCTGGTTATCCATAGCTGTGGTGGCTGGTGAGTGAAGACCAGGCGAGGACGGTAACGGTGATAGAAGTAGTATCAATAATAGCAGAATGAAGACGTCAATGCTGCGTCGATGCTGGTGCTGGATGGTGGATGAAGAAGAGAGGCCAAGCGGAGCGTGAAAGCAAGCTCAGGACAGCTGCTGCTGCATTGCTCCTTCCTCTGGTGTTGAGGAAGGCACGTTGCGGACCACAAGTTTTGCAGGCTGAGTGCGCCTTCCAGACGCATCACTTCGCAATCGTTCCAGCGAGCGGCCGTGGCTCCCGAAAGATGACAACGACTGCATGTAAGCGAGCTTGATTTGATCTTCTACAACCCGCCATCACCCTTTCCTTAACAATCTCCGCTCAACACGCACCACTTCAACGCACTCAGTCCTCCGGTACACCCTCGCACCGCTCACATCTCACACCTCACACCTCACACCAGCTCACCACCCTTCCACCACTTCTCCACAAACTCCCAAACCAACCCATTCACCTCCCCAAACGCATCCGCACTCAAAAAGTGCGACCCCCCCTCCACAACCACCAACCTGTTCTCTCCCCCCTCCCCAAACGCCTTGATCCCCTCCTCCGCATTCGCCACGCTATACACCTCGTCCCGATCCCCTTGCAGCCACAAGACCGGACACCTGACGCCTTCCCCCACCCTCCCCAGCAGCCCGTCCCTCTCGGCCAGACACACGGCGGCGGTCCGCAAGCGGCGCCTGCCCGCGTCGCCCGCGTAGTTTTCCTTGATGCGCCGGTTCCAGAAGGCGGCGGCGGCGGGCGAGAGGCGGCCGGGCGCGAAGCCGACGGCGACGAGGTAGTCGCAGTATTGGTCGGGAGGGGCGAAGGACGGCGTGGGGGAGCCGGCGGAGGTACTGGTGAAGGCGATGGGCCCGTTGAGCGCGACGGATCGGCCGTCCCAGCAGCCGAGGGTGATGGAGTGGGGGGACTCGTGGTCGATGGATGTGCCCATGGGGATGATTCCGGCGATCTGGGGGTATCAATTAGGCTTGTGTGAGGTGGAGGTTTGTACTGCGGGAATGGAAATGATGGAGACGGCGAGGTAGGAAGTAGCGCAGAAAAGAAGTAGAGAAAGGAAAATGTCAAGAAGAGAAAGGGACGAGAGTGAAAAGAAAAAGAGAGGAAGAGAAGAACAGATGCAGATCTCGTCCCGGCTTTCCTCATAAACAGACCGTCTCCAACTCCATCCCCCATCATAAAGCACCAAAACAACGACAAAAAAAACCAGAAAAGAATCAACCCAACCCACAACATATATACGTACCATCTCGGGCGCCACCAACGCCACCCTCACCGCCACCCACCCCCCCTGGCTCGTCCCCTGCACAAAACACCCCTTCCGCAACCCCAACCCCCTCAGCACCCCCACCACCATCGCCGCGCTGTCCCAATACGTCCACCCGCAGTCCCTCTGCCGCCGCTCCCCATCCTCCTCGTTCTCCTCCTCCCCAACAATTCCTTCGTAAATCCTCGTCCCCCCGTGCCCGAGCAAGTCGATGGCGATCAAGTTGCACGAGTCTCGCAGGCGGGGGTCGGCGAATTGGGGGGCGAAGAGGGAGGAGTCGGTGGAGAAGGAGTGGAGGAAGACGATGGTCGGCTTGGCGGGGTCGGGGGAGGAGGAGGAAGAAGAGGTGGGGGGGAAAGAAGCGGCGAAGGAGGCGGTGATGGTGGTGTTGGTGAGCGGGTTGGGGAGGGTGATGTGGCGGCGGGGGAGGGGGGTGAAGGTAGGTTGTTCAGCTGTGGTGGAGGCCATGTTGGTTTGCGGTTGGTGGTTCGGGATCGGATGGATGTGGAACTGGAGGGGGAAAAGGGTTTGGAAAGGGAGATCCAAAGCTAAGTAGGTCTTGGGGGGAAGAAAAGAAAAAAAGACTCACGGGGAAGTCAGGGAGAAAGACCAAGACCAACCCTTCGCTCGTTACAAAAACTATATATATATAAATCCCCACAGTCCCCGGACACTTTACCGCTTTACTCACGTCCTCCTACCCATTGTGCACTAGAATCTAAAAGAACCCAAATAAAAAAGCGGAGTAACCCTCAACACAGTAAGTCTCTACACACGAGATCATATTCGGCCAAAACACTTGGGGGCCAACCGACCATCGACGTCCAAAAGTGCGAGGATCCAAGCTCTAATCAGAAATACCCCGACGATCTGCATGGAACCGACATGCGCCGCAGCATTCGATGTCGTCAGTCCAGCATTGGGATTGGGTCGCAGCAAGCTTGGTATTGTGGGGGCTAAAAGTAAAAGACCCGACACGACGACGTATGTACGTTCGATTTGCCGGGGCATGTGGGGCGGAACGTAGCCTATAAGCCCGCGCTGCTCACGCCCGCGAGATCGGCACGATTATTACTAAAGCCATCGCCCCATTCGGCTTGCTATTTTTCCGCCTTCCACTCGCCAACTCACAGCACGCTGCGAATTGAGACGCGCCAGCTGGCCGGGAGCATACGTATATTGTCCAGGGAGCAGCCAAGCAGAACACCCTCTTCGCTCACGTAAAACAGTCGACCAATTGGATCACCGTTGTTGGAATCATTACCGCGGCCCGCCGAGGACGCGTTCCCGTGCGGTCCGTAGTTTACGAGACATTCATTTATGACACAAGACTCCTTGATAAAGCAAGCGCCCCAACTCCATTTTACCGGATAGAGGAAGATGCTCGCTTGACTCCGAGAAAAAAAAAACAGGCGGGGCAAGACCGAGCAATTCCATTATTTTAACCCAAAGAAAGTGCATGTGCTGGTGCGCGGTATGGTAATAGAAGAATCAGAATAAGAAACAGAAGCAAATGAATGCACCGAGCCAGGCCCGGCCAACGGCCGCTGCCAAGACCTATAAATCCGCCCCCTATGGTATCCCCGTCGCTTCGCTCTCTTAGAAGAAGAAGTAGGCCAGCAGGAAGCTGAACAAGCACAATCCCGCCACCACCTGCACCGGCACGCCTCCTGCCGGCGCCTGCTGGACCGACAAGTTCGATGCCGCCTTCTCGTCCTTGCTACCGACGCCATCACCCTTGCGCTGCCTGAGTCCCGAAGACGCCTGCTGCTCCAGCCTCGCGATCGTCGCCCGTGCCTCCTGGAGCTGGGCCTTGAGTTCTTCCGTGGACGTGGGGATCGCGCTAGTCACGCTCGAGACAGCGTTGCCGATCACCGTCGAGTTGGCGGGGTTGAACGCGGAGCCGGCAGCTTCGCCCGTGTGCTTGGCCGAAGACGGGCGAGACTCCGGGCGGGAAACGGAGCCGGCGGTAGTGCGCTGGGGGGTCACGGCCTCGGGAGAAGGAGAGCGCTGCGACGAGACGTCGTTGGACGTCGTACCGTTGACCGACGGGGCTCCGTCGGCAGGCAGGAAGATGACACGGATCTTCCTCTCCTGGATCGTGTGCTTGGCCGTCTGCTCAATGTGGTTCCACTGCATCTCAATTAGCCCTTCCCTTGTGTCATATGTGCCAGTTCATTTCCGTACGATGGTGCCAACGTTGCTGAACTCCATGTCGGCGGTCACGGCGACGGACTGGACAAGGAACTTGTCACGGCAGCGGGCATCTGGAGGCGGGTCCTCCTTCATGGCTTGGAGCAGAACTGCAATGCCGCTGTTACTAACTGCGCATACTTGTCCAAAACAGCTTGGTGTACTCACCCTGAACCTCAACCTCCTTGCCAGCCTCAATCCGACCGGAGTTGGGGCGGACACAGTACCTGCAAACAGTGGTAAGCATTTTGTAGGAACCCTGGAGCGAAAAGAAGCGCTAACTGTTTCGGAGCAGTGGTTTTGACCTAGATCCGTTAGATTGCCTGTGTGAGGAGCTCGTGAGACTCGATGACGACGTACCTTGAATGCGACAGGGTCACTGTTGGGATTGCGCAGGCGCAGGCTCTGCGAGACCTCCGTGGTGAAGGGTCCTGCGACATGATCAGTAATGTGTACCACTAGACCGCTCGCGAAGACGTCATACTCTTGAAGCCCAGCTCGGGCGGCGTCAGTTCGACCGACATGGTGTCCTGTGGGCGCCAGGTGGCAGGGGCTTGCGCGCAAGAATGGGGAGACGAGGCGACGTCGGGGCGCAGGGAGCGTTGCAGCTGGCGGATGCGAAGTGGGCACGCTGCGAGGTACGCAGAAGGCGGCGAAGAGTTGGTGTGGAGAGGGTGGTTGGAGGTACCGCGGGAAAGACTGCCGTCTGCCGTGGTGGTTGCGGGCGGGCTGTGTGATTCCAGGCCAGCGATACAAAGAGCCCTGGAGCTAGTCTCTATTGAGTATAGCGCGACATCGTACGTCACTTCCAGAATCGCCTGCCTTAACGCCGATCCGCCGCTGCTGCTCCCCGCCAGCTTGCACCACCGCTACCTGCGCATTCGCTCAATAGTACTCTTCTTCCTCCCCCCCCTGCAGCTGCACTCATTCCCACCTGCTTGATCGCCACTCCCGCAACAATGGCCGACCTCGACATGCTCGCCGACATGGGCTTCGACCGGGAGCGCGCTGAGCTCGCTCTCAAGAAGTCCGGCTCACGTACGTCTACCTTTGGCTATGAAGTAGCTGCCGATCCGTCAGCAGTACCAATGATCTGATGAACCCCTAGTCCAAAACGCCATCGACTGGCTCGAGAAGAACCAAGACAAGTCTCTCGACGACATCAAGGCCGAAGATGCCGCCGCAGCGTCCTCGTCATCACCCCCGCCTCCCGGTCCGGGCGAGCAGGCCCAGAGCCTCAAGTGCAACGACTGCGGCAAGATGTTCCGCTCCCACGCCCAAGCCGAGTTCCATGCCAGCAAGTCCGGCCACGTTGACTTTGAGGAGTCGACGGAGGAAATCAAGCCGCTTACCGAGGAGGAGAAGAAAGCAAGGTTGGAGGAGCTGCGGGCGAAGCTTGCCGAGAAGCGCGCGGGGCTGTCGGAGCAGGACAAGATTGACAAGAAGAAGAACGACGTTAGTTATCGCGTTGCTGCCTTCTCAATCTGCGCTGACACTGCGACAACCAGGAAATTCGCCGTAAGGCAACCAAAGAGGGCCAGGATGCCAAGGAGGCTCTGCAGGCTAAGGAGCGCATGAAAGAAGCAGAGCAGAAGCGTCGTGAGAAGCAGGCGGATATCGAGGCCCGCAAGCGCGTCCAGGCCCAGATCGAGGCCCAGAAGCTCGAGCGCAAGCGGAAGGCCGAGGCAGAGAAGGCAGCAAGACTGGGACAGACCCCTGCCGAAGCTCCGGCGCCAGCACCTGCTGCGACTTCGTCAGGACCTACCACGTCGAAGCCTGCGAGCGCATACACCGAGACGAGATTGAGGCTGCAGCTCCCTTCTGGCACCGTGCAGAAGACGCTGCCAGTGGACACTACGTTGTTCGAGCTGGCACATCAGCTGTCTCAGGAGAACGGCATTACTGTGACCACATTCTCACAGAACTTTCCCAGGAAGGTGTTCGACCAGACCGACTTCGGCCAGACGCTCAAAGAAGCTGGCATGGTCCCCAGTGCCGCGCTTGTTGTCAAATAAGATTGGACCGGTTGCATAACTTGGGGCTAGGCGAGGCGTGATGGTGTTGCTCTGTGATGTGATGGGATGTAATCAGAGATCAGGCTTGCATGATGAGTTACGAGCGAGTGGGAGACATGTGGCTGTCAGGAAGAAAAGCCTCATAATATTTATGCGAAAAATAAAGACTAAGACTCTGGGGTCCCCGAACTCCTTTTATTCCCCCAATTTTGTTTTGTTCTACCGAGCCGATCCTCCAACGATGTCGTGTCTCAACTACCAAGTATGATTCCTGGTAAATGTATCGTAGGTCCCTCGACTGGGAGTCACCAGCGAGAATGGCACGTAAAGTCCTTATCAGCGTGCGCGTAACTTCCAGCCAGATCTGAAGGTCCGTATGGAACGGAATCGTGGGTATATCTACTTCGGCTCATGCTGAGATTTCCGATCGTCTGACAGGTGAATTCCTCGTCCGCTCTTGGACCCCTGTCGCTCAAGCAGAAGTCTTGGCCTTCTTCGCCTTGGGCTTGCTGGCCTTCTTGTCGGCCTTCTCAGCCTTGCCAGCGTCCTTCTTCTCCTTGGTCGCCTTGACCTTCACAGGCTCCTTCTCCTTCTCCTCCTCAACCGCGCCATTGCTTTCCCTCTTCTTCGACTTCTTGGATTTCTTGACGGCCTCCATGGCCTCAGCAACCTCCTGGTCTTCCTCGTCGTGAGCTTTATCTGTCAGGGTCTTGGGGGCTTCCTCAGCCTCAGCAGGGGCCTCGGTCCTTTTGGGAATCTTGTTTGTGCTCTTAATAGCCGGGGCTTCGAAGTCGTAGCCCATCTCCTTTAGCTTGTCTCCTTTGCTCTTCCTCCTCTTCTCTTCACGCTCAATCCTCTTGTCCCAGTCTTCACGGACCATGCCCAGGCGCAGGTGGCGACCCTGCATCTTGTTGCGCGGGGCAGCCTTGAAGCGCTTGTTGGAGCCCTTGAAAAGTTCCGGGTGGACCTGCTCGGCAGGAATGTAGCGCACCTGCAGGATGTGACCGAACATGAGGTACTTGTCCATGGTCTCGGCCACAATCTTGGCGACATCATTGTTGGCGAATTCGACGAAAGCGTAGTGCTTGCTGCGGCCAGTCTTCTTGTTGCGCGCGACGCGCACGCGCTTCACCTCGCCGAATTGCGTAAAGTAGGCCTTCATCTGATGCTCGTAGAAACCGTGCGGAACGCGACTGTGAGTAGACTTAGCATGATAAAACAAGCGACGATTTCGAGAATTATGGAAGGAACGAACCCAATATAAATCACGCCAGTGCTGTTGTCCTCCTTGACCTTCTTGAGCTGCTTGGCCAACTTCTTCGAGTCGGGCAGAGCGGGGAGCTTGGACAGATCGCCCTCGTCTTCGCCGTCCTCCTCATCCTCGTCGCTTTCGAAGCCCTTGAGCAGAGCCTTGGTCTGGTCGTCCTCGTCCTCGCTCTCACCCTCGCTTCCGTCAACAGCAATCTCCTCTTCTTCGGCGGGCTCCTCGACCGGGGCGGGCTCCTCTGCCGCCTTGCGCTTCTTGCCCTTCACAGCCTTGGCGGCAGCGGCGGGCACTTCGGCAGGCTCCTCATCCTTCTCCTTCTTCGCCTTCTTGCCCTTCACAGGCTTGGCAGCGGGGGCAGACTCCTCGACAGGCTTCTCATCCTTCTCCTTCTTTGCCTTCTTGGATTTCTTGGGGGTAGACTCGGCAGCGTCCGCTTCCTCGTCGGCGGCGTCGAAGAAATCAGTGGCGCGCTTGCGGGAGGACTTGGACCTTGTGACGGCAGCGTCTTCATCCTGCTTGGGAGCCTCCTTCTTGGATTTCTTGCTAGTCTTGACCGGCGCAGGCTGCTCTTCGGGAGAGGGGGCCTCGGATTTCCTGAGCTTCTTGGTGCTGGGCGAGGTAACAGCGCCGCCGCCTGTAGAGGGTCAATTAGCCAGGCACAGACAAGGGGATGGATTCGCCTACTCTTGCGCTTCTTGGACTTGGTCTCGGGAGCCATCTTTAGGGAGAGGTGAAAATGCGGATGCGCGGAGGTGGTGATGCTTAGCAGGCGTTGCTTGCCCGAACTTTTTTCTGCGACGTGCGCCGCCCGCCGAAGAAGCGCCGGGCTGGTGCCTACCCCGGTCGGCGCGCCTCACCACCACCACTATCCTCCACGAACAACAAACAGATCTCACGACCTCTGGAGTTTCGCCAGGCAATCTCTTCATTTCGCGCCTTTCAACGGCCCGTTACACCTCTTTCAATATGACCGGCATCGACATCTTCGCCCAGGGCGCCTGGGACGATCGCGCCTTGGTCAAGGGCTGGAATGCTCAGGTGAACGAGTACAAGGTAAACCGCTCCAGACACGCGCGTAGTGAAAGGGCATGCTCAGTGACTAAACCTTTTCCTTTACAGAAGTATCACAGCCTGCAAAAGAGGGACAAGAAGGTTCCCCTCAGCGAGATGCTTACTGCCGCCGAGATCTTCGATCTAGCTGAGTAAGTAGCGTCAAGCTTCTGCTCCTCTCGAAACACCCTATGACTCTAACAGTCCTTTCAGTCTTGCCGAGCCGGAGGAGCTCGAGGAGATGGGCATCAGCGCCCATGCGCAGTCTCGCGCCAAGCTAGAACACGAGTCCCAGGGCGCCCACACGGCGGACGATGGTACCGCCTACCAGCCTCCGATGGCCAACCACGCCAGTGACGCCGCTGCGCCTTCCGAGGAGACGGACGCTGCTGCCCTCCAGCTGATGCAGGAGGCCGAGATGCAGAATGTCGCCCAGCCGCCGTCGGCCCCTCCCATGCCGGGCACTGCCCACGCCACCGCGCCTGGTTAGTGTCCTCCCCCGTTCATGCGGAGCTCTCGCTTTCCGCATTTTCCATGTGTTCCGAACGCCAAGCTGACCTTGTTCTAGGTCAGGGAGACGCCTTGAAGAACATGCAGATGGCGTTTTACTACGCCGGCTACTATCAGCACCAGTACGAGACTCAGCTGCAGTCTGCCCAGAAGTCCGGTTGAGAGCGCGACTAGTGGCGCTTGCCTTCACTTTCCGATGGTAGGTGGTCTCAGATGGACTTTGTGGGCTAGAGCCGGTCTAAAGGATTAATAGATACCCATGGTTATAACATTACTTATCAGGCATGCAGCTTCTTTCCGTTTCGGCACCATTGGTTTGGGCGTGAAAACCGGTACGGCTGGCACGTCCAACTTTGATACGGATTATCTGTATGCATCGGGCCATCTGACCTTGCCGAGAACTTGGGCTGTGGATCTTGCAATCTGCTGTGGCGCATACCAGCGTTCACTGATGCGTGCAACGAGATAAGGCAGGTCTTTACGCATACAACGTGTCCGCGGGTCACCTTTCGAATTGCGAGTGGCCGATCGACACCCCTCACCTATAAAATTGAGGTCTGGGCCAACTTTCAAGGA